>NC_043750.1:26766102-26861102 GCF_902148845.1 Salarias fasciatus | reverse complement strand
ATTCGCGTTATGAGTTCTCTTCTGTTCTTCAGCTTCTCATTTTTAACCCTTAGACCTCCTTACCCGGGAATTCATCTTCTGTGATTTTAGTAGTAAATGTGATTATTTATGGAGAAAAAAAACAAAAAAGACAATAATCAAACTAATATTGATTATCTATTTTACCTTTCACCAAGGTCTCAGCAGAAATAGATCCAGTGTGAACATGTCATTCCTCCTCTGTTTGCCTCAAAGATCAGAGACCACCAGACATCGCTTTTTTGTTACGAGACGACCCTGAACTGCTTTGCTCGCGGCCGACGCGCAGTCCTTTTTTCAAAAAGAAGAAAAGAAAAGAAAAAAAAAACAAAAAAAGGTTATTTCCTCTTTGAGACGGTCGTTCCATTCTGGAGTAACTCATGTCGGACGGGAAGTCAGAGCACAGAAACTGCCGGGGATGTGAAGTCAGAATTATGTCACGTGTCTTTTTTTTTTTTTTTTTTTTTTGTTTTGTTTTAATTTTTGAAAAGATTTCCATGACTGTGAAGGTTTGTGTAAGTGAAGACAGATCGTGAGCGGCGTGTCATGGTCGGTTTGATCCTTCCAGTCAGAAGTTTTTGAACACCCGTAGAGGTCTTTGTGAAGCCAAACCAAAAAAAAAAAAGTAGTGTTGAAGCTTCAATTGACGGTTTTTATCAATTCACTGTTTTTAGATCTGAATCAGAACAACCGTGAGTTTTATAGGAATGTTACTCTCAACAGACGCCCGGTTTAACTGACTTTTGTTCATGAATTATCTGCTTTTAATCCTGAATTGGACTGATATTCAAGCTTTCTTCCGACTTCACCAGTGTGGAGAATAATCACTGTAACTATGAATTCTGGGAAAGTGCCAGAGGGTCGAGGTCACGGCCTTTCCCAGCATGTCTGCAACCGTTTCCACGCTGATGGTTTTGAAGCGAAAAGCTAATTTTGTGATTGAATTACACTTAAATATGTGTGTTTCAATAGAATAATCAAGTTTTACACTCTACTCGTTTCTCTGCGTCATTTCTTCTATAAGACTAGTTTGGAAAAAGCATTCCTCTGATCTCTGAAATTCCCTCGTTCAGCCTCAAATTTTACGCCACGTTCAGAGAAGGCGTTTGTTTAATTGCATCGTTTCGATCTCCTTCAAACTGTAACTGTAAACTTTGTGTCACAGTTTGACCTGCCGGTTTTTTAACGGTTTCTTTCAAAGATGATCGGTTTCCAAATTTCTCAAAGCCTTTAGTGCTTTAGCCAGAATAACAAAAATCCATCAGCCCTAACAGAATCTCGTCACTTTCACGCAAGTATTACTTCGGGAAAACATTAACTTTTTTTACAAGTTCATTTACAAGGAAGTGATTTTCACTGAGAGAATTTCAACAATAGTTCAATTTAATGCTTCAAGTGATGGATGAATGACCACTTCTGCCTCCTCCTGTTCACATATAAATGGAGATTTGAACTAAATTAACAGGTTTTGGTGTTTCACTGACCACTGGAATTTTACTGACAATGAATGCTTAATTGAATATTTCTTCACCATTCAGGAGTTAATCATCTATTTCCAACAAACAAAGCAGGCTGTTCAAAAACCTTTGACTGTGTTTTATTTTTGAGGCTGTGCACATTGAGAATGAACCTGTAACGTTGTGCCGGTTGTTCCTGGTCTGTGGGCAGCATTGTTTAGTCTCATGTCAATGTTACACGAGGTGATCCATCTTTTGATTGGGATTAAGAGAAAATTCTGACGATGCACCGTTGTTGTTTTTTTCTTCCTTTCTTTCTTTACCGTCTTAACAGAATTACTTAGGTTTCCAAATTTCTCATGATGGACGTCACATGAAAATAAGATGATTTATTTCTCATACAGATGAAATCTATTGTTTATTTTTTGTTTTATTTTTTTGGTGAAACAGTGCTGCCAACAGTCATCCAGTGCTTGGTCCTGTTTTTATGTAGTTCATGAGCTGTTAAAAACACTTTATTTTTTTTATTTTTTTTTTATTTTTTTGCAAATTGTGGAAATAGCGGTAACAATCGCTGTGTTGTTTCACACAGTTGAATCTATTTCGGTGTCCGAACCCTGCAGCTGATAACTCGACAGCAAAGAGCTTCACACAGTTGAGATTTAGTTTGTTTTATAGTTTCAGCATTCAGAGGTCCAGATTTTTAGTGGAGAACATACTTGTAAATACGCATTTTCTAGATATTTACAAACAAGAACTTTGGGAGCGCCTCAATTTTGTAGAAGCTGTTCAAAGAAGAGGTGTACGCCCTTTTTAATTATGCAAATTCACAAAAAAAAAGAAAAGATAACGGTGATATTAAAAATGGTAGAAATGGACAAAAACCTGGCTGTTAGTTGTAACACCTCGTAACTTTTTAGATTTTTTTTTCTTTCTTTTAAAGATGGTGTCTGGCTGATTTGGCAGAGGAGAGTTTATGTTGCAGCTGTTCAAAAGACGACTTATTTCACTGTACAATACATATTTTGAAGTACAAGTTTGCTGGATTTGTTCTGTTTTTTCTCACGACTTTACAGCTGTACAACAATCAACGCAATTTTCTTTTCGTTGTTTTTTTGTTTTTTTTTTCGTTGTTTTTTTTTTTCTTTTTAAATGTGAAGTCTGTTTTCTTTATATGCATGTTGAGATGACCTGGCTGGTTTTTATCCCTGTTTTTATCAGTTTGTATTGATTTATGGATTGAAAAAAAAAAAAAACAAAACAAAAAAAAAAAAATAGAGCTTTCGTTCAACCTACAGAGTCAAATTTTGATATATTATTTGATGTGTACAATAACCTGTGACATTATCAAAACTATTATGCTATTTTACTAATGTGTCAATCAAATATGTAATGGTCATGTAACGTTTTTTTTTTCTGCAGTTAACTTAGCAGGGCAAAAGCTGAGGTTGCTCCCTTGTGTCTTTCTTACTTCCACAGCTTTTTATTTAAACGTTTTCCCCTCCATGAAGCAGTCGTAGGCTAATCTCGCAAGTCGTGCAATACTAATACTTCACCGCTTCTCCAGCTACTGTTTTATTTTTATTTTTTTGAAGCAGAAGAGATTGAGCCAAAGACATTTTAAAGGGAGTTCGCTTTCTGCCCCCAAAATTAGGTCTCAACGAAGACGTCCACTCCTGCATCTCAGCATTTTGTTTCTATCTCAAAAAATCTGATTTTGTGGTTTATTTTATTTTTTTTAACCTTCTGCCTTGAAAAGAGAAAAAAAGGTGAAATCAACAGGTGTGTGTGTGTGTGTGTGTGGCACAAAGACAGGGAGCAACCTTTTGCCCAGCCAGCAGAGAGCACTGTGTTCAGCCATCTTCTTCTCCTGTTATCTGTTGCTCTCCTCTGTTCTTCCCCTGCTGCAGTGAATCAATGGCACACCTGTTCTCCAAGCTTCCCATTGGTTCTCTCCCTCGTGGGTACAAAATAATGAATAGATCTGTTTTACTCTTCATTTCAGTTGGTGGTGGTTATAATAAAGGATTTAGACTGTGTTTTAAAAGGTTTATTTTCTTTTTTTTTTTAATTTGTTTCTCTATTAAAGTGTTTTTATTGAAACTGCTCGGTGCCGTTTCTTTTCATCTCCTGCGCAACAGCTGTATAAAGAAGCCTTTGTGTCTGAATTTCATACGTCTGCAGTGATCCTCTTCATTTTAAACAGAAACCACACTCGCGTTTTTCCAGAGCTTCTCAAGATTTAATTTCCCGTTACAAAGATAGAGCATACATAATTCAAACGCACATAATCCGCAATCCAAAACTCCTGCTTGCATGCCGTATTTAGTGAAAAAGACAGAAATGTAACACTTAAAGTAATCCTTGAGTCAAACTAGCATTTTCAAAATTGATTTCACTTAAGTTAAAATAAATAAATGTAAACCTGAAAGGTCTTGTGGACAAAAAAAAAAGAGGGTGAAGTGTGTGAACTCATGAGACCCACAGCAAGCAGATGTTTCACAGGTGATTTCAAGCAAAACGGGAAGAAAGAAATAGTTTCTTTTTTCGTGTTACTGTGATCGTCTCACTGGTAGTTTACAACGCAGCTTTGAGAGGGGTTTTAAAACGGAAATGAGATGTGTCACACAAGTGGCTGCATCAAATGAGGAATAGCTGCTTTTCTCACCTTTCTGAACTTTGGGCATCACTGCTTCTCTCTCCAGATTAACGTTAGAGACTTGCAGCACTTAATGACATTCAAAGTGTGAATTCTGTAGAAAATATTCAACCTAAAGTAGCTTCAGAGTGGGGGTTTGTCAGTTCAGGCACCACATAAAGTCCAGTTCGATCTCAATTGGATGACAAATATTTTCGGCTTTGATATTTTAAATTTTCTGTGGTGCAAAAACTGAGAGCAATTTGAAAATGCCAACGATTTGTGCATATTTTTTCCACACAAAATTTAACTGTTTCATCGCTGATGTCTGTCTGCAGTTTCCTCGAAGCGTTGATCATTAAGCAAGCAGAGCCTGCAGTTTTCATGTTTCTTTTTCTGCATACAATCACAAGTCCCGATGCAAAATTCACATTTGACACGTTTCGAATGAGTCGTCATATCAGGGGTCATTTCTTTGGTTTCAGCTCGATTGGTTAAGCCGTCAAAAGTAAAAGGCCCTGCATGCGCACCTGTTAGAACTGAACCTTTTCCAACACGATCAGTGCTGCAGACTGTGTGGGTGTTTAGCATTCAGCTTGTCACACACACACAGACCGTCACTGAGCAGCTGCTTTGCTCAGATTTCACTGTGAACTTGCAGACGTAATGAGACAATTCCTGATGCACTTCCTAAAATATCTTTTGACTTGATTGACAGTGAGTTTTCTCTAAGTGGTGACATTTAAAAAAAGAAATATACAAGAACACAGGCTATGTACAAGATATCATACATTATGCAGAAAATAAAAACAGGTTTTCTTGATGTCAAACCGATGCCGGGGGTGTTTTATTTTCAAAGGGTCTTGCAAAGACAGCGACACATGGCAGCAACAAGTGAGACCAGAGTCACATAAGTAACCGACAGTCGGGAGTTTTTGTAGAAATCGGCAGGTTAGTTTGAGTTGAACAGATAAAGGTAAACACAATAAATGTGCTGTCAGATGTTTCCAGATGCCATGTGGTTCAGGATGTTTATTAAGAAGGTCAGATTTGAACTGGATCCTTCCAACTTGTTTTATTTATTTATTTATTTTTTATCTCTGGTTGGACATACACACATCTAATGCTAAACTTATATAAAAAGCTGATATTTGCACATTACTGTTAGGAAAGGAGATTTCCCGTCATGGCAAGGATTCACCAATATCAGCACCAGTTTTTCTTCATCCTCATCTCACAAGCTCCTGTTACATACAATGAAGCAAACTCCTGGACTCAACATCAAAAACAAAGTCAAACTCTTCCGTCATCCGCCCGACTCTCACTCCACCTGCTCCGGCTCGGCGTCCATGCACGTCTCCCACGGATTCCTGGGCATCTGGGGCATGGAGAGGATGAGGAGCGCAAAGCCGCAGAGGAAGAGGAGGGTGAAGCCGGTGCAGGCGCAAGCGAAGGACCAGCCGTAGTAGTACTCGATCCAGATGGTGTCCTGGCTCTCGATCATGCGTTTGACCGACTGACGCATCACCTCCAATGAGATGAAGGAGCAGAGGCCTGGCGAGGAAGGAGATTCGGAAACGTGAGGTGATGGAAAGATTGTTAAGTGTCTGCGCACAAAATTAAAAAAAAAAAAAAAAAGAAAGAAAATATATGTTGATGAACTGAACCCACCGGCAAATGCGAAAAACATGCCAGCAGGCTTGAGGAGGTAGTCCCTTCCTTTGCCTTTCCCGGTGCATGACCCGGCCAAACACAGAGATCCCAGGATCATGAAGGCTACACTGAAGATGGAGATGGCTGCAGCCGAGATGTTGTACTCTGGAAGAAAAAAAAAACCCACATAAACTGTCTCTTAATCACAATTTTTGCACAGATTATGTTAAAAAAAAAAAAAGGTTTACGATTCAAACAAATATCTGAGCCAGAAACAAAAGAGCTGAAGATTTGCTTTTCAAACCAGCATTCAAATACATAAAGCTACACAAAGCACAAAAAGTGAGGAAATAAATGTGTGCTGGATTATTTTTTATGTAGTAAAAACACTTGTAAGTTGTAGCTCTGATGCTTTTGGAAAGCCTGATTATTACCTCTTTAAGCATGAACCCACCTGTAGGCCTCCACCAAACAACACAAAACATCACTTAACAACAGCAAATGAAACTTATTCTGCAGCAGCAGACAACTTTATGGCAACTTTTTAATGTTCATGCCACAAATGCGATGTGTCACTACAGTGTTGTAATATTTACAAATAATCTAACACAAATTCCTTCACTTTTTTACGGTGTTTAACCTTGAAGCCAATTATTGTGAACTGTGCAGTTGTGCCGATGTGGATCTGCTCGGTTTCTTGTGTTTACAGCTGCTCGGCGTTTCGACCGCAGCGGCAGCTGGCTGGCTTCCCGAGCCGAGATGTGGATGGGCCGCGAGGCCTTTGATCTGACGCCTGATTGCCTGTGAACCGTGCCCACGGGAGAGGCGCTCCTCCGGGGGGAGAGAGACGCTTCATCTTCTGCCGGCAGGGGAGTGTGAGCCGCGCCCCGAACCAGCTCTGCTCTCTCTGAGATATGGCGTGCTGGTGGAGCTGGTGGGCCGACTCAAATCTGAAACAGCGAGGTTCCTTCAACGCAGACAGCGAGGTAGACATCAAAAAGATATCACCGTTCCAGCTTTGGTGGACCGACAAAAGAGTTGGTTTTGGTTTTTTTCTTTCAGTTCACAGAAATGTGAAATTAGCATGTTTCCCTCTGTCTTTCAAGTCTTCATTCAGAAGTTTTCCAAGTTTGAAGTGACAGTTGTTCAACCCACATGGTGATATATACTGTACACAGAGAGCAGTGGGTGTGGGAGCATAATCCATACTCATCTCGACCTAAAGTGTTTTCTCTTATACACTTCATTTATTTTTCACTGGCAGCCTCTTTATGGTAGACAGAAGTCTTGCTGTATGGATGGCTGTGCCTGTGCTGACATACATCTACTGTGCTCATTCAACCCTGTGCACCATTATGGTATCGCCAAATGGATCAGTCAAGAGTGAATAACACCTCGGGGAACTTAGGTCAGTGCTGCAATTATTCCTGCAAACTTACATTGTGTCTCTCAGGACTCGCCTTCAGCTCCAGGAAGCTGCATCTATGTGTGTGTGTGTGTGTGTGTGTGTGTGTGTGTGTGTGTGTGTGTGTGTGTGTGTGTGTGTTCAAAGATGGGGGAAGGGGTTCCAGTGAACGCTTGGGAAGGGGGTGTACAACTTTGGTGCACAAGTCTGTTCACATTTGCACCCTAATAATTGAGTGTGACAGTGCTCCACATGTACTCAGCCCCCGAACACACACTACATGGGAGGGCTGTCATACAACATGCGTTTGCTGGGCTCAGTGAGGCTGCTGTTAGAGCGGAGTCTCCCAAGACGGGATGGGAGGCAGAGCGAACGGGGGCTGTAATATAGACAAGCAGTCTTGATATATTGTGCATTTGTGCAGCAAGTGTAAGCTTTATATCAGGGGCAAACTGACAACTATGGCCCTTAAAAGTCACGTGTTAGTGGTTGCTGGATATGTTGACAAAGTGATGGTCTTGTATGAAAATATGCTGTACGTCCTGAGCTTCAACTTGCTTCATTTTGATAAATGTATACCTGCTTTATTTGTCTCTTTTCAAACCAGCACGGCATGCAGGAACTGCATGATCCTGCCCGAGTTTGATGTTGTTATGCGAACACTGTTAACTGGGAAATGTGGCCTTCCCAAATGGTAACTCCCCCAGTTCCCATCTGCCATCCTGACAACGATGTGAGGAATGTCCAGCAGTGAGTGATAATTGTATTTTATTGTATTCACAATTTTTGCACTGAAATACCCTAAAAACATTACATTAGCTTTTAGAAGAGTGTTTTGTATATCTGGAGTCTCAGCTGTGCTGTTGTGCTTCTCTCACTAATTAGTTAATGATTTTTTTTTCCCAAGGCCTTACAAGTGATGTGTCCTCATCCTCCTGTCAGTCTAATGAGTGGATCGATCCTCAGACTGACCAACTCGGTGCTGACTGCTCCGCTCATGTGGCAAAGCAGCATGAAATGCCGTCTGCACATTACTAATACAGGAGCAAATAAAAGCAAATGTTATTTCCCTGAGCTTCTGGGTACATCTAGAAAGAAGAATTGTATACCAAAGGTCATTTTGCTTCATTCAAACAGTGACATTTTAATTGATCTGACTGTTATTATATTACTGATATCACTGTGATCACTTACTAACTTTCTGTTACAAAATATTCTAATTAAAAACATCAAGCAGGGGCTTAGAGTTATCACATTTTAAAATATCTGATCAGTGGTTCCAGATGTGATTCATGTCAGTAGATCCTGTTTTATTCAAACCGTTTGAGGATCAAACTCTCAGCTGTTAAAATATGTAGGGTCATAGTGGCAAGCGGAGGTGGAGTGTGGGTCTCAGTACAGAGGGGGCGGAGCATTCTCCACAGGCCCTTATGATAGTAATTTTACCATTCAAACCATACCTCATGCTACCATCAAACAACACACTAATGCTCACTTTTATTGAGCCAAGCAAACCTTATATGCTTCAGAAAGCAGAATAAAGTCACAAACCAGTTCACAAACTTGTTCTGAAGAACAAATACACAAATACACAGGTGTCAATCTCAGAGTGTCCACTGTCCATGGTGCTGAAAACTCAGATTAAAAAGTCATGGGCTAAATCTGTACCATCTTTGATACAACTTAAATATAAAATGAACACAGCTGGTCTAAAATTACACAATCTATTCAGATATATATAGACACAGCTATCTATATATTTTGGAATTCACGTATATTAGAAAAAAAATAGACTCAGCGGTCTCTTATAGTTGAGGGCATCACAAAGCACATTCAAATAGCCAGGTGTTTAAGACCACAGCATTCTGATAAAGATGATATTTTTGAAGGTTTCACTGACTCACCAGTGGCTCCGATGTTAGGTTTTGGGTAGTACCGCTAGCGGCTAGCATAGTGTTTAGCATACTGTTTAACTTCCCTCCAAAGAGTTCAGATCAAGTGCAAAAGAAAAAACTTGTTCATGCTGATGCGTTCATGGCAGAGGTGGGAGATTGGAGCCTGATCAAGTCATCTCCATGCCATGTTTTTGCTCTGACCATGTATCACACCAGGTGAATCTAATCAACCCTCCTCCTCAGCTTATCTGTGGTACATGGTGAGGGCAAAAACATGGCATGGAGATGACTTGATCAGACTCCAATCTCCCACCTCTGGTTCATGGACAGTCGTAATGTAAGAATTGGCAAATTGGAGCCCACACTTATATGCGTATACCTTCTCGCACACACTACACATTTTATTATAATAATTTATTTACAAGTAAATGTGAACACATCTCGTGAAGCGGGGCCCTATGACCTTGTGGGCCCTGGAGCGACCGCCCCCTTGCCCCAACTCTGGCTCCGCTACAGGTGGCAAGATTTAAAGAGCTCTTTAAGGGCCTCTCGGAGAAAAGGTGCGACGGCTTACGGGCTTCAAAAACATTTTTTAACTTTTTAAAATGATAAAATATTTTCCCACGAGGTGAATGATCTGTAAATGCTGTGGAATTCAGTCGTCAGAGCTGAAGAAAGAATACAATTCAGCCACAAGAGAAGACTTTTTAATATAAAGGTACATAGGACAGAAAATCTGAGCACACACTGAGCCACAGAAGAACAGATTAATCCATCAGATTGAATAATCGGATGTTTCTCTCCATACAACATGAAGAAGAGCTTTACATAATAAACCCACACATCTTTGTTTTTCAGGTGGAGAGGAATGAATCATCCAACAAATAAAATGCAAACAAATGACACAAACCTACCTTTCTGTGTCTTGTATTCAAAGATTTCTGCGTCGAGCCCTGGAGTGAAGTGCCTGAAGTACGTACAGTTTTCATCTGTGGAAAGAAAGAACACGACGCTTCAGAAAACTTTCTGGGATCAAAGAAAACACTGATGTACCGTCATTTAACTGGAGTAATGTATTTACACTGCCCATCAAACACAGAGCAGCATTAATATTCATGTGGACTCATGCTGATGAGTGTTTAATATTAACGGCCCTCTCGCTTCTGAAGGGAACGCGTTTCTGTTTTTGCTGTTAAATGTCCCACTAGTTCATAAAACTGAACATCTTTTTGCGAGAAGACATTAAAAGTGACTGTAGAGCCGAGCAGGACTGAGATTCCAGGGGAATTTCTCTGTGGGTTTGGGTTCTTTCTGCTGCTGTATTAATTCACAGCTCGCTCATGAAGTGATTTAATTATTTAAATTTCACTAAATTTGATTGAACAGTTCTATGTAAATTTTATCAGCTTGGGATCCTCTGATGGGTTTATTGACATTAAGTTTAAATGTTTTCATATGCAAACAGACCCTCGTATGAATAAAAGGCAGAGGGAATTATCTGAACGATCTGTGTTGCTGATGTGACCAAAAGCAAATTAATTATTCATTAAAATAAGATCACGATAAAAGGTATTTTTAACTTTAAAGTGAATTTTTTTTTTAATTTTTTGGAGTTTTTTTTTAGAGGACTCTTTAAATCATCTGAAGTTATGTTCAGCACTATGCTTTGGTCCATACATGATGACTGTCACCTTGTGACATTTCCAATGAACACTTGACTCAGATTTCACATCCATAAAGCTTCCTACAGTGTGGCCCCTCCAGGATCATACCACCGTGAAAACAGTCGCCCTGCAAAAATAGTGGTTTTCTTTGTGTGGCTTTACTGTCATAGTTGTAACGGCGGCAGTCACGTTCAGCTTTTCTCACTCAGACAAGGTGTTGAACCTCGGGGATTTGGAAAAATAAATTCAGGCTGCCTCATGTTGATCACATAGTAGTTTGACATGGGAATTACTCTTTGATGCTGAGCCAGGTATAAAAAACCCCAAGCCCCATGCATTTCTAAAAAGCTTGGCTCCTGTCACATCTTGATTAACTTGGACACATCTCATACCACAGGTTCACCACTTGGGAATGTACGTATTTGAAAATGGCTGATCCGGGGCGCACAGGGTTGCGTGTTCTCAACATGTGAGGATTTGTTTCATGTAACATGAGTTACTGAAAGAAGGAAAAAAAATGTCCAGGCATTAAAGCAACGTGACACAAAGGGTCAAATGCTGCTATCTGCTGAAAGAGTGACGAGACACATGCATGTAACACCAAGACCACCATGTCACTGAGACCGCGGCTCCATGTCAGTGATCCTGCTGGTATGAAAGCCGCACCTCTGTGTGTGTTTTCACTCCACACAGACTAATCATGGAAAGATGAAGATGCTTTCCTGTGGAACTATGGGGCACTGTGTGGTATCATATCACTGTAAGAGCTCAATGATCCATACTGGGATGGCAGAATTATTGTCACGAGTACCCTGGAAACCACGATAACGAGCTAAAAAGAAATGTCAGGTGTCTCCAAAGGGAGATAGCTGCATGATTTAATATCATAATTTAATATAATGAGCAAAGACAATATTTGCAGAAACCTTGTTTTAAACAGAGAGCCTTTAATGCTTTATGTTGTATCGTGTGGGCTTGCCGATAAAAAATATGTTTTTATGAATGAGGATGGGGACTGTCCATCAATAAAATGAAGGGAGGAAAAAAAACCCACAGAGGTGGTTACCAGGCAACAGGCTCCACTGTCTCTCATCGTGGCTGGCACATTTCATGCTGTGACAGAGGCTTGTCAACAAGTTGTACATCTGAGTCAAAGCTTGCATTGAAAAGAAACAATTGAAAATATCTTCTCTTTCCCCCCCCCCCCCCCCCACACACAACTGTAAATATTCATACCATGACAGAAGTGCACGTCCATCTCAGTCATTTTCATTCTCTAGCTGCTGTATGAGAAAAAAAAAACATTTCTTCTAAAGGTATCAAGCTGAAATTTTCAGCATGGGAATCCTATAAAGCCTTGGTGGCAATGCAATATGAAGGACAAATGATAGACCACTTGTATCAAATCCAAAGGCAAAAATAAAATTAGACTGCACCATCGATGTGTGATTTGCTGAGGGGGTTAAGGAATCTTGGCCCCTCTGGTCTATGTATGCCCCCCTTCAGCTTAATTATTTTCACCACTGGGCGGTATAAAGTGAATCTCCTCTGCATAATAATAAATGCTATTTCGACAGAAGACTGAACAAAACACATCAAATGAATGTATTTTGAAATTTAAGTGAAGCTGAACTATCTCACTCATTGTTTGTTGTTCAATCTAAACTGACCATGTTGTAAATTATGGTTAAATTCACAATATCTGAACATGCAAAATAAAAGATCTTATTGTCAATGAACAGATCCACATTCAATAAATGGCATTCAGTGACATGTGCTAAGAAAACATCCCCCTTCTTAAATCACACTCACATAGTGTAAATCAGAGAGCTGATCGCAATAGAAAAAATAAAAATACCACTCATTGTTTTCTGCCAATCACAGCTTATGTTACTTGGTTGTAGTTCTGTATTCAACACAGTTAACTACAACACAGCTCTTTATACCTGATGAATGAGTGCGTAAGGTAAAACAATACACCCTATATGTGGTGTATAGGGGAAGGTAAAAACAAAGAAAAGATGAGCTCAGTCCTCTGTCATTCTTATGAATTGCATTGACAAAGTTCAATTTGAAATAATAATAATAATAATTTAATCAATGGGTGGACTTGTTAAAACTCTTTGCAACCTAACCCAGAAAGACAGAAATAATTGAGTTTCACCCCATAGAGGAAAGGATCATCTTGACTCCATGTTACTCAAGACAAAACAAATTTCGAAAGTTCGAAAGTTCGAAATCTGGGTGTCATTATGGTCTCAGACTTGAAATCCAACACACACATTAAGACAGTAACAAAATCAGCTGATGACCACATGAAAAATGTTGTGAGAATTAAAGGTTTTTTTTACCAAACAAGCCTCACAGAAATGTGTTCATGCGTTTATTTTCAGTAGGCTGGATTAATGTAACGGTATTTTTACAGGCCCCAGTAGCTGAGAGCTGCAGCGCATCCAGAATGCTGCAGACAGTTCTGAACAATACAGAGTGGGTGCGGCACATCACACCTGTGCTTCAATGTGCCTGTGTCTCAAAGAACTGACTCCAAATCTCACTTTTCTACAAAGCTTCGAATGGACTTGGTCATTTGTCTCAGATAGAATTTGAAACCTCCAGAACCCTGAGGTTCTCAGCAAGAGGTTTACTGAGTATCACATGATCCATGGACACGTGGGGAAATCTTGAATATTCTGAGAAATATCAGGAACAATTTGTCCTCATTTATAGTCATGAGGTGTAAAATCTAAACTCAAAGTCAAGATGCAGCCTGACATGAGGGAAACATGAACACTGCAAACCAGATTTTCAACACAGTCATTTGACCATCTCCTGTTAATGTTTGGTTTCCTTCACAGAATCAATTCAAAGCTGAAGTCGTGAAAATCATCATCATCATATATTGACCCACATTATCATCACTGGTGGAGATTTATCAAGATTATCTGATTTGTTTGATGATTATCTATTGAAGATGGTGAGACTTTCAATTTAATCTTTACTTTTTAAATTGTTTGA
The DNA here is from genome assembly GCF_902148845.1 of Salarias fasciatus. Classification (NCBI taxonomy): domain Eukaryota; kingdom Metazoa; phylum Chordata; class Actinopteri; order Blenniiformes; family Blenniidae; genus Salarias; species Salarias fasciatus. The sequence goes on along the minus strand of NC_043750.1, from coordinate 26,847,357 downwards.
CAATTTATAGGGTAATTTTTTTATAGCATAAAATGACCTTATGATTCATGTCAAACCTTTTATTATCTGTCCTGTTTACTTGATAATTATGCTTTTTTTGTCCTATTTTCCAGATCTTGTGATTAAACTGCATCAATTGCACATCTTTATTTGGGTGCTGAATATGTGAACACTCGCATTTATTCTTTTTCATGCCTGGTTTTTGAAAATATTGACACAAACTGGCTGGACAATTACAAGCCAGTGTCCATAGTTGAATTAGTATTCATGTCCTGAAGCACCGTGCTCAGATTACCGCTCACACGCACAGAGACACCACTTGTTGTCGGTCCTTGTCGTGCTCGGCCGTGCTGACAGGCTCTGCGAAGCCTCCGCCGAGGCCGGTCTGTCATCTTTGTGGAGATCAGGTGAGGGCATTGGATTAGCAGCATCTCTGCACATCGTCATGTCCCCACACTGTTTTCCTGCTTTGATGTGACCTGTCAATCACCAGGAGCTAAGTTTGTCCCGGACGTGTGAGATCATGTTTTCATTTTGTTGGCCATTGTTTGACTGTCTTCATTCTTTGGTTAATGGCTCATGACAGGCGGAGTGCTGCTCCACCGGCACAATATGTTCAAATTTATTTTATAATTGTCTTACTTTATGAACTCTCATACTTAAAATAAACAAAACTCTCCTCCTGTTCTGAATGCTAAATACCATTCGACACATACAGTCGTTGAATTTGTCGCTTAAAACAAATAAATAACTTGCACCATGTCCTCATATACAATGTCCATTGCTGGCTTTATATGCTCCATGAATGCCTATAAAGGGAAAATGCCAATGATTCCACTTCCCTTTTGGTCTTTGCATCCCATCTCCAGAGAGTGTAAAGTAATTTGAGTGACCATGCAAGCTGCACGGAGAAGTGAGGCTGGTGGGAACAGTTTCGCGGGGACGGCAAGCCTCAGCTACGCCTGACTCCTTCAGGCGGCCCCGTCACTCAGAGGAACTCTGCAGTGGGCGTGAACACCTGACCCTTGCGGCTCCCACCCAGCACAGCTGAGTATTTACATGGCCTATATTTAGGACTGCGGCAACTGCTTGCAGAGAAGTTTGTGCTATATTTTTGAAAAGAAGCCACATTTTCTGTATTGAGAAGGCTTTACATTGAGTTTCCGGAAGGTTAAAAATGGCGAAAGAATTATGTAGACCCAGTTTGCTTCAAAAAGAAAGCAGTGCAACAGCCAAGACTCATTGAGTAATTCAATCGTCGGACAGAATTTGACTATGAATTACACACACGTTACATGTTTTCGTCGCTCCATCTGCACTTTATCAGTGGTTGATCCAAACAACAAGTCAGTCCATATTTTCCAGCTTAGTATCCCAGCAAGCAGAATCTCACACGCTGTTTAAGTCCTGCTTTGAATCAGACGCTGACACCTCGCTGAGGACATGAGGCTATCATAAACAGTATTGTTCCTATCCAAATACAGTTATTAGACCTGGGGAAGCCCCCAGGGATTAATGGGTGATCAAACAGATTTCCCTTTTTTGCAAGTAGAGTCACTTGGTGGCCATCGCAAATCAGATGCATCTTTCTCGAAATGAAAACTACTTATCAGCAAAATTAAAAGTCTTTGCTGTGAGATAATATTCTACATATTCCAAATATTTACAAAGGACTGCTTTCAGTTTTTATATACTTTTGAATAGTTGCCGATAAAGCCTTCATTATCTAAAACATTTGGCACTTGTCTCTGTTATGTGAAGAATTCCCTGTGGGTCTGGGTGGGTCAGTCTGATTTAGAGTATTCAGCACACGGCTGCAGTCATGAACCACCCCCAGGCATGTCATCTGCTCAGGGAATTGCCCTGCAGAGCAGACAGTGTCTGGGATTCCCAAACGCCCTAACAGCCACCATCAGTCAGGACTTACTGGAGTTTGTCTTTGTAAGCGCGACAAACTTGGAGAAATTTTGAGTCTCATATTTTGAGATTATCATGCTGGGAAAGTGACTTCAGATATGAGACCATGTGCTGATGAAACCATCTGTTTACTGGATGTATGAATCTTACCAGGAATCCTGATTGCAAGTCAGAAACAGCTCAAATCACCTCTACTTTTTTCCCCTCCTATTAAACACCCAATAAAGTTTATTTTGAGACATTCAAAGAAAGGTGAGCACTTGTTTGGACACCAGAATAAACATAACCTGATAACTGTGGTTCAAGCTCTTAAGCTTTATAATTAATATCCCAGTGTAAACACATTCTATGAGCATAACAATTTCAAGGCAATATGCTTTACAGAATTGTTGCAGGATGAGCTTGATCTTTAAATTAGGTTGACTTGCAACTCAGGTTTATATCTATGTGCTGAACTGAAATGAAATGAAACAATTTAGTTCACTTTCCCTGTCTTTGGGAAGTATGTGTTTTGATGGTTGAACGTTGATTAGTACTGATTTGATACAGTGCTTTCCAACTTTCCATTGGCTCTACACAATATGTCACATTTACACTTCAGTTTATTCTTCATTCAGTTGTTTGGAAAAGGTACATGATTTAAAGCGGTATGTTTTATATACCGGAGAGCTGAGATCATGTCTTATTGAGGCGTTTCATTGAGTGTCTATATCTGTCGGGGGATAAACACGCTTTATGGTATGGCAGCTGCTTTTATTAATAAATTGACTGCTTGGGGCAAAGCCGCAGAATTAGTGGTTGCGGGGTTTGATTGCAATCTATAGGGACCGTGGTGTTCGGGTTTGGGTATTAGTTGTTTGATGTGTTCGAGATCCACTGTGGATTGAATCAGTCTTTACAGCTAAGCGGGAGCTTCATCCTTTCATGGCCTTGTGAGGGTTGATCAGTTTGAATGGTCTTGTGTAGAACTGAAGGACAGAATGCAACTCATCTGTTGTTGTCCGGGTTTAAAATACATGTTGGGCCTCCAAGTTCATTTATCCATGATATACAACATTCAAAGGACTTCTTCATGTAAGTTTCTGATGTCGATCCACTGATCATCAAAACCTTGTTTGCACAGCCTCTTCATGCAGTTCAAAGTTATTCACAAAATGGTTAAAAGGCAACTGAACCACAAAATGTAAACATATTAAAGTTGGCAGTTTGTAATAATATTAAATATGCTAGTTAAAAGATACAAACATTTTCTTGTGTTACATTGGGATGTGTGTAAAGTCATATGACTACTGACCCCGCATGAGGACCTCTATTCTTAGTGTTTTCATACTTCCTGAGCCAGGATAGTTAGGTGCACCTTACAGAAACATAATATTCCTGCAGTACAGTGAGAAAGCTTTGATCCAAATATCACAGTGAACCTCTGAGGTAGAAATTGAGACAATCTTCCACCTTTAATTCAGTTTTTCTCGCTGATCAGAGTAAATTGTGTTCGGATTTCTCTCTCTTACCTCCCGGCATGCTGATGGGTCCACAGCCATGCCCCTCCTGGTATTTTTCTGCGCTGATGTAGATTTGCTTCTTGCACAGCCTCCACAGGCCGAAGTGGGCTGCCTCGCAGGTCTCATTGACTCTCTCCACCTTGGGGCTCAGCACAGCCCAGTGGTCCGACACCACTGCCGTGAACATGCAAGCCATCCCCACCAGCAGCACGAAGATGGTGATCTTTATCTTGGTGCGCTTGTGCATGCTTCCAGCTGGTAGAACTTCTGCTCAGTGAGTAATCGTCCCCAGATAGGGTAAAAAAAAAAAGAGTATTAAAAAAAAATCTGATGATCTGCACTGTCGGCACTCTTTACTGTGTCCAGGAGTTTGTTTCCTCGGTGGTTGCCGCAAGCTTCTGTGAAAATCTCTCCTCTGTTTCTCTCCCCTCGTCGCAAATCTGTGCTTCTGGTTCGAAAGGAAAGGGGCCAGACTGCTCTGTCCTACTTTCAAGTCCCCCTTTTCTCCACTCACTACGAGTTGCCGCACAACCGAGGGGCTGCAAGTTTAGATATACAGCTGTTGAGGTAGATCAGGGAAGTTGATGACCAGACTGTCTGCCATGGTGGGTGATGGGTGTGGGGACGGCTGCATGTGTTAGTAGGTGGGTTTCTTTTTTTTTTTTTTTTTTTTTCTAGGGGGTGCTATAAATGTGACTGGTGAGTCAAGTTGTCAGGCTGTCCTCTGATCCGGTTACACCGCCGATGGGTGGAGGTGCGTAACGTGCCATAATAAGGAGACCAACATAAACAGTTTCTCTCGCCTTCATTTTTACATACAAACTTTCAAAATGGATGTTTCAAGTGTGGTGGGAATACTTTCCCCTGCCTCGAGTTTCAATCTATCAACGGTGGTTGTGTTCTCGCTCACCTCAACACTGCCTTGGTGCAGATTTGTTTCTGTAAACTATTTATAAGGAGAAAGTCAATGTGTTTATAGAGGGTAGAAGTTAACATCGGAGTCACTTACGCAAAACGCTGATGTTTACCAGAGATGTTTTCAACAGGTGATACAACTGAAGAAGTGTGGAAGATATTGTCTCTATTTGGTTCAGAGCGACTTCATCATAAGTTCATTAAAAAATTTCAGATCTTAAAGGGTTTTAATATTTACTCTTATTTGAAAATCTTATCTGTATATTTTGTATTATTTTAAAATTCAACTTGGGTTTGTATAGAAACTGAAACTAATGAAAAAGGATAAACTCCAAATATGAAGAAAAACTGAAAAGACCTTGTCAATAAATTCTCACAGAAAATTAAGGTTTTTTTTTTTCTTTTTCAAGCTGGCCCACTTTAAGTCTCTTTTTAAGAACTGTGACCCACTTTGCCCCTGGCATGAGGCGAGGCAGCAGAGACAGTTAAAAAAAAAACAAGAAAAAGCATAGGAAACACACACACACACATACACACACGCAGACATAATATATATGCTATCATAAGAACAGTATTTATAATATGTGTGTTTATGTGGATATAACGTACTGCCTTTAAAAAAAAGATTGAAGTTTCCTTACAAAAGGGCAGCTGTGGCCTCGAGGTTAGAGAATCAAGACCCTGGATCAGAAGTTTGCATGTTTAAATCCCCCAGCTGACGGGTCACCACTGTGGCTCCCTGAGCAAGACCTTTGACCCCCATCAGCTCCCCGGGTGCTTTACTGTCACGCCCCACCACTCCCAGAAAAAGGATAGGTTAAATGAGGAGAAATAATTTCCCCACAAGGGATGAATAGAGCGTACGAATCCCCCACCCCCCCAATAAAGTTTAAGAATAACTTTCTGTATTTAACTCAAGTGAATTTACAAACTGGCGCTGTTTATTTGAGTATCTGTACTCTTTACTTATGTGAGAAATGTGAGTAATGTTAGCATCTCTGAAGCTCAGCTGTGAGATCAGCTCCTCTCACACACACTCACAGACGTATTTACAGATATCCTCATTGAAGCTACCTTGTTGTTTTTTAATTCACTTTTTTCTTTGTCGCTTAAGTTGCATTTCATGTTTATCCTATAACTTCTTCTGCTCTGGCACCATAACATCTCCACTTATAGCATCTTTTTACCTGAGACTGGCTGATGTCTCACACTGCAGACGTCATTAGATGTGAATGCCAGCAGTAGAATGTGAAGATTTTAGTTTCAGTTGTGTCAATTAACTTTTCAACTTTAACATTTAACTTACAATTATTTCAAAGCAACTGTATATGCTAAAGTAATTTTGTAATTGTTAATTTTAAAAGTTGTATTGATAATGCTTAAAGTTTGGACCTTCACTGTGGGGATCAGGTTTGAAGTCAAGTTACTGCTGGAAGACGTCCAACCTGAAGACAAACGGTGGATGATGACTGCTGATGATCCGCTGTCTGAAGGAACAGTCAAATACACACAATACAGGCAATATATAGTACTGCAGCTGCTCACAGTGCATAATGTTGTACAATATCATGTGAAGCAACACAAAAGATTTTTTGATAACTGTTTCATGGCAGAAGCTTAATTAGGGTTTGATTACGAGTTTCCATGCATGTATAACAGGATCATTCATATTATGTTTTTTTATGAAAAAATAAAATAGGTTTTTTTCATTTTGTTTTATATCAGAATTAAACAAAATGTGTGTTTTTCCTGACATGGTTCAGACTGTAGTATAACAGAGGAACAACTGTTATTCAGCTGTTTGAAGCAATTGTATGCTCAGGTAATTATTTGTTATATTTGGTGGAGCTCCAGTTCATGTCAAAAAAAAGGATTTTGTTTTTTCATTCAGTGTATCAGAATAAACATGTCAAAAAAAAATGAACAGAAAGGGACTTCTCTGTTCACACAGCGCAGATTAGACTGGTCACACCTTTCCTCTGGGCACTCGGATTCCTCCTACGTTACAAAGACGTGTTAGTTATGTGAGTTTAATTAGTAACCCTCATTAATGTAAAAGACTTATAGAGAGAATAATAATGAAGTGTGTAAATATATAATCCAGCTGAGTGAAGGATGTGCGTGGGTGTTTTTTTCTATGTGTGAGACTTCACACTTAGCGTGTGGTGACCTGGATGTCTCATCAGATAAATGATCAACACTTAACCCTTAATAAGACCAGGATTACTCACATCTCATCGTCATTCAAACTAATGACAACAGCTGACCTGAACGCCATTAGCTGGCCCAGGGAGGAATCCACGCTGAAGCTGGAAGTCTGAGTGAGAGACCCAAAGGGGGATTCAGGCTCTTCAAATAACTTTCAAGGGAAATAACCTCACCCAGTGCACTAATGCAGAGCCGAGAACCTGAAACTCAGAATCCCGTTGATTGAAATCACGTTAGATTGATTATGGTTTATCTGGACTGCTACTTGACTGCAGGACTAAACTGTAATTCTATGATCAACAGAGGTATTGATCACATTCAGGAGGAGAGAAGTCTTTTGTCTTCTTTGCTCTCGGTTGACCAAACCCATCTGATACAGACTGAAGACATGTTGACAAAGTGAGGCCCGATCTGTCTTCAGACCTCTTTAGATCGCTTTTATGAAGCCATAATACCTGGGAAGCAACTTAATAAACGACCTTACGTACAGTAGCATGATGGGAGGTTGTTTTGAAAGCTTAATTTTATTTAGATGCAACTTCCAACTGTTCAAATGTTCATTGCAAATGACAAGAGAGAGCATAACTCTGAGAAAAGGCTGAAGTGATTATAAATCTCTTCTTTACATGAAAGAAAGACCTTCACAGAGGGAAGGTCCCTGGATTGAGTCTTTGAGTTTGGGGGCTCTTCTGTGCATCTGCATGCTCTAAAATTTGAGATTTCCTCTCACATCTTCAATCCGTTATTTGCAATTTTTATGTTGATTAAGAGAAAGAGGAAACCAGAGTAACTGGGGGGAAAAAAAAAAAAAAAAAAACACAAAATACACCGAGAAAACAGGATTCAAACTCTTCCAGCAATGAGGCGAGAGTGCGACCCACTGCCCCACTGTGCCGCTGAATAGGCCTTGTTGAATTTTGTTTTCGGTACATTTAACATTCACTCAAACTGGGGAAAGGCAGTAGAGATTATAGCCTCCAAATTAAGATTTGTGTTCAATCAATAATACAGTATATCTAATGAAATATTCACAGTTTCAACTTCTGATAGTTTTGTTGACAACTTCTATTAAGTCCCTTTTTGATTCAAAACAAATTTATATTACATTACACCACAAGACATGCTGTTGTGATTAAAACAACTCCACTTGCAGATAATATTCTTCCCATTATGAACAGAGATCTTTTCAAACATTTTGCCAGTGGCAGAGGAATCCATAACCTTTCTCCTCTGAAGCCTCAGAGGACTCTTCAGGTCTTGGCAGGATAGCACATCACACTTGTGTGAGAAAAAAAAAAAAAAACTGCAGAGCTTAAATGTCAGATGTTTAAAAGACACACGAACCACCTGTCACCCCTGACAAGGCTCTTGTTTTTGGCACTCAAGCAGGAACTTATAAGCACGGAATATCAAATTTCTAAGTCATTAATTTGAGACATAATATTGCCAGAGACCGCAAAATGTTTAATAGCGATTGTTTCTCCTGCGACTTTCCCAATCCTTCCATCTTCTTTGCCACCTGCAGAATGATACTGATCTATCACAGGGCGAAGACGGACAACTTCCCACCTTCGTGTACTGTGGGAGGAAACCGGAGTATTTGACTTGAGACGCTTCATTCTTTCTGAGTGATGAGATTTTTAACCTCTGCTCTCACCTGTTCGTCTTCTCCATTTTATAACCTCACCATTACCAGAGGCAGCGGACATTGTTAAATCATCATAGGATGTGTTACTTAAAACCAACTTGACCTCCTGTTTTCACGTGTCGAAGCAGAAGAGAAGGGTTAAGCTCCAACCACTGCTGGATAAATCCAGTCTTAGCGCGGTGACAGATGTCGTCCTAATGCACGCCTGCGGTTCCTGGATCGACAGCATGGCACCGATGTCAACAGGGAGCGAGGACTCGAGCCCCCTGCTGGGAAAAATGTCAAAAAGACATGTGGAGGGAGAGGTGGGAGGGACGGTGAGAGATGGGATCCCAAAGGGGAAACTGATACTTTATAAAGTCGAAATACATGCTATGCCAATAAAAACTATGAAAACCTCATATTAAATCATCTCATTCTCACTAATCAGTGAGTCTGTGTATGTATCTGCATATATGTGGCCTTTAAAATGCAATATTCCTATTATTATAGCACATATATACTGTATATCACATCTGTTTTGGTGTCAGTTTTCAGGTTTAAGTGTGAACTGTTGTGTCTTCTACTGTCACTAAGACGCGACACAAGCCGAGACCACTGAGTGTTACTGTTCTCCATCCAGCAGTGAGCTGGCCATGCTAACAAGACTGGCTGTTTCTGTGACGACACGGAGAGGTGACCCTGCCACCTTCCTCCTAGTTACCGAAGGAGAGCTCTCACTGGCACACAACAGGAGGGAGGGAGCGAGGGAGCAGCCTGATTCTTGATGAAAATATCAAGATCGAATTCATACGGTCTTAACAGCTTGTGCGATGGGCAGAGCGGAGGGTGAGGAACAATTGCCTCGTGTTAATTCAAGGCCTGAATGGGAAACATGATTATCAAAAGCATTTGGCTTAACAGAAATACATCGCACGCATGCAGAATGGGAACGAGTCTATTCTAATTCAGGGCGTCCCCACTCGACCACCTCGCTGTCTTGAATGACAGCTGCAGGCAGGAAGGCAGAGACTCTGCACAGACTCTACGCCCTCTCACGGCCCCGTACGTTTAAACACGCACGGCCTCCGCTGTGACACTGGATCACGAGCCGACGTCCAAATTAAACCAATTCCAACGTCTGCTAAAAATGTTCCACTGAGGAGCCAACCAGGAAGACGACGCAGAAACCAGTCGAGCGTTTACTGCACCGAGAATGAGTAATATGAACTTCTACTATCACCACACACACACACACACACACACACACACACACACACACACACACACACACACACACACACACACACACACACATACACGCAATTGTTCGGAGACAAGCTTTTCGAAGTCTGGCCTAACATTTGGGAGCCTGTTAGCTCAGTCGAGCATTAAGTTGGCTGATGCTGGTTTTCTTTAACACCCTGCGGTTGCTCGACTGTCTGCTGAGCAGTTTCATAGCAGAACATAACAGACTCATCAACCCAGCGTCACTTTCTAAATACTTTCTCTTTGAGGAAAAGCAATGGACTCGGGGAATTACCCAAAACTGTATTTTCCTGATTTTCTGCCAGTGACTTAAAAGAAGTTTGTTGTAATTATTTTCATTCTGGCACAGGATTTATCTCTGATTTTGAAGATGGATAATCAAGTAATTGATCTGCTAGTTGAAGAAACTTTATAATCAGTCAGTTATTGAATACAAGAACATAATAAGTCTACATTAAGTAAATGAAAATTGAAAAGAAGCTTCTTTCAATGTTGCATTTTAAGGAGATTAAATTTTGACAATAGGATTAACTTTATGACTTTGTCAGAATACAAAGATTAAAGGTGTATTCAGCTTTATTTACACTGATTGAAATCATTCTCTTCCACTGCTTGTGTTTCGAGTTTGCTCCTACTGTTCTCCCTTCTGTGTTTATAAATTGTCTTGATTGTTTCATGTATCTGTCTCCGCGATCGTCACAAAACTTGAAGAGAAGTGTGACATGACAAGGATTCAAATGAGCCTTCTACCAACAGTTTGCTTGTGTTTTTGTGTTTGTTTGCCATAGAGTCATTAGGAAGTATTCAACCATATCAGAATAACAGGAAATAACAGAATTAAAAAATAAATAAATAAATAAATAAATAAAAGGGCATCACAGCATGAGATATCTTCATCACAAATAAATACAAGTCAGAGTTTGACATTCAGCTCAGGAAAAATCTTTTTATAATCATTGTTAATGATCTTTTTCGAAGAACAAAACAGTCACATAGCTACATCTTCACACAAAATTATTTATTGTTTGTTCTTATTCCTTGAAAATTAACAATTCCCCAACCGTTTTTGTTGATATGGATCCTATAAGAGTACAGAAGTACATTAAATCTCTCTACATTTATCTGCATTTTCTGGCAGCATCATCAAAAATCCACACCGGACAAAACAAAAAAACAAAAAACAAACCTTGAATACAAATGCAGAAATAAAATGTTTTTCCATAGCAACACACTGGGCATGATCTCACCTCTGTTTTTACACACACACACAACAAGCGTAACAGTCTGTCTGGCTTAGGTATGGAGTTCATTTGTTCCACACATCGTCCCTGAGCGAATGGAGAGCAAAACTGCACAGACAGGCTGTACAAATAACATCTATAACACCGTACGGCACAGAGGCATGTTCCGACTTCACTGTGCGCCTTGTCACTTTTATTAATACATATTTACAGAAATCCTTTATTCGCGTGTCACAGTGTGGCAACACTCACATACTGTAACACACATTCACCGCATGACTCGGCCCCAGAGAGGTTATTAAGATACAGTTGACATGTCTAAACTGGAGTTCAGAAGGTTTGCGACTGTAAAATATGTGCAGACTAAGTTAGCACCCTTTGTGTTAGAGTTACAAATACAATATGATAATATTGTGATGATAAACGGTCACATAAAATACCTAGTTATAGCAAAAAAAAAAAGGTAGAAAAACATTTTGTTGCCTTTAGGGTGATTTTTTTTTAAAACACAAAGAAATACTCATAGTCACTGAAACTTTGATTTTCTGAGTCTTTCATTGAGTTAAAACTTCACCACAGTCAGTGAGCATTTCTTGTTTTCTGCAGCATAAAGTCATTTTCAGGCTGTGCACATATTATTTTTTGAAAAATAGGTGTTGTAGGGTGAGATTAAACATAACAAGTTATTTTTGCCAGTGCTTTTCATACTGTGTTATTGGCTTTGCCTTTTTTCTTCATGTTGGACTCCCAGTGGAATCATGTGGACCACATATTCGGCAAAGCGGCTGCAAAACTGAATCAAACTGTTGTGATGGAGATGGAGTTGGTCTGTAAGGCAAAGCATACATCATACATGCATCCCCTACAACCCCGCCCCCACCAGTGGTTTGGAGCTTTAGCTGAAAGAATGAGATCCCCCATACATGCAGCTGAAACAGCTTTCTCCACAGGGTGCAGGGCCCCAAGCTCTGTGACAGAGTGAGAAGCTCAAGCATCTGGGAAACACCCAAAGTTGAGTTGACTGGCATATGGTGGCACATGACTAGGATGCCCCCTGGTTGCCTCCTATTAGAGGTCTACCAGACATGCCCCCCTGGGATCTTCTCAGCAGCAGCTGGAGAGATCAGATCGCTTGGATGGACTGGGAATAGCTTGAGATCCCACCAACGAAGCTGAAGGATATTGTTGGAAACAGATGCCTGGGCTTGTTAACTTTCTTGTTTGTCATCACATCCTTATTATGATCCGTGTGGAAAGAAGATGAGTTTTTAATATGGCTAAAAGTTGTTCCTCTCCACGTCTAGAAGATTAATCAGTCCATATGATCACATGAAAGCTATGCATATGACACAGCAATGGCAAAAGGCAAGATGGAAACTACGTTTCTGTGATTATCAGTAGAGACAGCTCGGTGTGTAAAATCTTTAAAGATGTACAAACATATAAAGAGGCATATGTGATGGTTTAAATATCTTTTTTTTACATTTTTGTTAGAATATTTAAACTATTTTTCATTCGATGTTACTCTGAGAGAACGACACAGATATTTGGAGATATGCTAGACTGGAAAATAATCAACATACTCAGTGTTTTTATTGGCCCATTTTACAGCGGCAGAACTCTAACTATGCAAGTTTAGGGTCATTCCATCCAGTTAGGACGAAGTGATAGAGGTCAAAACAAACATGTGTATACTTGTGTTGTGCGCTTGTGCATTTTTGTGTATGAGTAAGCACTGGAATGTATAAAATGATACATACAGAAATGCACATGATCCATTCAAATGTTTTGTGTCCTGATGCTCTTCTTCAAGCAGCAGGTCCAGTGCAGTGGGTGATACTGAGTCTGCTGAAGAAAATGAGGAGGAAAATGAGATGTACCTTCCATAGCAGAGCCTGGTATTCCACACATGCCCAGAAGGAGAACAGCCATCATTGACAACTTCGATGATCATCCAGAATGGCAGGAAGGCCTCCCAAGATCAATAGGCATTCTACCCTCCTATCACTGCTTCAAGCAGCTTTATTCTGAAGATATCCTTGAATTAATTTCAGAGCAAAACCTGACAAACCCTGAAACTACACGTCTAAAGATCTGGAGCATTTCCTGGGTGCTGTGCCTCTGTGAGGACTGCTAGCCAAAGACATGTTTTGGTATGCCGTTAGCCGAGTGTCCCAGGTAGCTGACACCATGAATCTGAATAGATGGGAAGCCACCAGAAAAAAACCCTGCACCCTCCTCCAGATCCACTGCACAACATCTGACCAAAGTCAAAAATGAGAAGCATCCAATAAGTGAGAAGCTTGTGTTAGATGAACAGATGGTTCTTATTCAAGGAAAAAACAAGCTAAAGCAAGAACTTCTAGCTAGACCCCACGACTGGGGTTGCAAAATAGATCCTGTCCAGTTCTGGGTATCCAAAAAAAAACAGGTATTCCAAAAAACTCTTACATACAGGGAGAACTGCACAACCCTGAGCAGCCAGTTGTTGGTGCAGGTGGAAATGCTGTCCTCCGCCTAGCCAATACCCCAGCAGCAGAATCCTGTCGTTCTTTGACAACTGCTTTACAAGTGTTCCACTCATCCTTCCACTTGGTCAGGACAGAGTCCACTTGACTGCTACTGAGCTGAAGAAAAATGGCTGAGGATCTGCCACGGAGAAGACGGCTGTGGTCGGAGAAACCACTTTGCTTGTGGTGAATTGGTATCATAACCGCTCAATCAGCCTCCTCGCTAACTACACACTGGTGTGTATCCAGCCACTGGGCAAGACAGATAACCAAAATAAATAATAAAAAAAAAAAGAACTAAAAAGTCATCCGTAGTGAGAGGGTGCTATAAAAATATGGGTGGGATGGACTTTCTGGAATTCCTTCTGAGCTGCAACCCAGGAGGGAGCAGCCCAAACACCAACATTCAGATCCATCATACAAAATGTCACTGTTCTCATTAACCATGGTGGTTAAATGTACATCCCAACTTCAAATACTAACAAAAATATAGTAACTTTGAGTCTTATTTTTGTCAAACAAGCAGACTTTTACTGACAGAATCAGCAGAAGGATTTTGTTCTCAAACAGACCTTTGTTAACTCCTCTGTCTGTCCAATCCCAGGCAGCTCATGGAGAAACCATGAAGGTTGATTGCTCTGTATGGTTGATTTCTCTACATCCCTACTGATCCTTTGTCTGACTTAGGTTTCTTAGTATTTGGGGCCTAGTCCATGGCTCAGAAACATCATTAACCCTACTGTGTTCTATATCAATAAACACTTCTACTGTGTAATTTCTGTTCACGTGCAACAAAATCAAAGAAATGTAATCATACTTTCATTGAATAATGCAATAAAACCACCTTCTATGAAAGAAACTAAGTCATATCATAAAAACGGAAATTGAGATTTGTGTTTTTCTGCCTCACAACGGAGGTGCATTAAAAAAAAAAAGAAAAACAATTCAAAACCGTGACCTTTCAACAGTGCTGCTGCCTCAACAGTCCAGTGAAGAAATTGTCCTTTTTTTTATCAATTGTACACGACCTCATGTGTTCCATCAACATGGTAATCTGCTTCTGACCTCATACCGGTGTGGTTCTCCTGTTTATTCCATCTTTCACATCTTTCTGGAAGCAGTTATGGACTTGTAAAAACCCAGAGTCTCTCTCGGGGCTGTACGGTCCCGCAATGCCACTCCGGCCCTTCAGAGGGTCCCTGCTGAGCGCGTACAGGGAGATATCCCCCATCGGCAAGCCCATCCCCAGCCCTGCTCCCCCTCCGCTTCCTCCACCCATCTTCCTCCCCACCGGAGAGGGGTCACGTGACGGGTCGGTCGACCTCGAGCTGGAGCGCGAGCGCCTCCGTCGGTAACGGTAGCTCGGTATACGGGAGTAGGGCGACGAGGACGAGGTCGCCTTGATGAAGTCACGTTTAGCTCGGAAGCGTGTCTCTTTGTTTTTCTCGATGTAAATGTTGACCGCGAGGACGCCAACGGACTCTGCGACGATGAAGGAGAGGGCGCCGAAGTAGAAGGACCAGCCGTAGTTGTACTGGTTCTTCTTGTCCTCGTCTTTCTTGTCACTGGGGTCTCCGGCATTGCTGGAGATGTAGACAATGATGCCAATGATGTTGCTCAGGCCTGAAGAGAGGACGGACGACAGAGATGGACTTTGAGATTGTAACACTGCGCTCTGCTGTAGACGTATCTCTGTTGTGTATTATCAGTCATTTCCTCTACCTGCTGCCACGAACAGGATGCCCGCGCTTAGCAGGATGTTGTTCCTGCTGCTGTAGATGCGTCCAACTCCAACACAAAGGCCCCCCAACATCAGAAGGATGGTGCTGAGAATTGGGAAAAGGCTTGACGCACGAACAATACCTGGTCACGAGACAGAGACAGTAAAGCTCTCCGGTCAAATCATGTCTACCTCTGAGATAATCTTGTCTTATTGCATTTTCTTTTTGACATATGTGAACACACAAACACTCTTTTTAAAACAGTGCCCAGAAGAAAACAGAGTAATAAAGTAATTTACTGGGATTTACAGATATGATATATATAATAAGATGATATATATAATAAGCACAATGGTAAATGCTCAAACTATGTAATTGTTTCTACAGAGTTCAGATTAGATGATCAAACACCTGATAGGAAAACAGGAACTTTGCATGTTCTCTGTGTGTGACTGAGATTTTTAATCCACCAGTCAACTGTCTGATGGTGAGCATAATTTGGCCGCAGCTCTGAATATAAGTCTGCGACTGTTTGTGTCTTTGTGTCGGTCCTCTAATGGATCAGTGACCTGTCTAGGGTGTACCATGTATTTTTCTTGAGTTAACTGGGAGTAATTCCAATACAACACAACCCTGTACTGGAAAAGCAGTATAAATGATGACCGGATGGATGGACGAGCGGGTGGACGGAGGCTGTTTTTGCTGGTAAATTGTATTTTGTCATCATATCAAGATCTGAACTCTTAGGAATTCAAAACATTTTGGGGAATTCTTTGAAGATTGAGATTAAGAGTGTTTAAATTCTAATTAAAACAACTATGAAAGTTGATTTCTCCTGCTGACCCCAATGATAAGAAATGTAGAAAATTCCTAAAAAAAAATCAGAAAATCTGCAAGAACTTTGCAGTAAAGATAATACATTAAATTAGTAGCCGAAAGCAGTAAATATAGTACACCTTCAATATTGCATAGAATATTTCTGTTGAGTGATTGTCTATGACCAAAGATATTGCCACAACCCTTGCTTATATCCGTTTAAGTCAGATCATGAAAACCTCTGTTTCCAACATAGTTTATTGCAACATTTCCATCTGGAATACTTTTGTTACAGTTTAAGGTCCAGAATACAGACCAGGGTGAAAACAAAACACAAATAAAATAAAATAATATCCAAACTTCCACATGAGTGGTGAACAAAAGAAGCACGAATACAGGCAAGAAACACAGAGTAGGACATGGATAAAGCTGAACAGCCTGGGAACACAGCCTGGAAGCAAACAAACTGACAACTGATCAGCCCGGGGAAGACGTGTGTGTGTGTACACTGGGAGCAGGGAGAGGCACAGCTGACAATAATCACAAGAAATCAGAGGATGAGAGGAAGCTCAGAGGAGGACATGAGAGGTGAGACAAATAGACACTATAGATGACAGGAGAAAAGGTACGCATGGACGCGAGTATGACACATGACATGAGCACAACGCCATAACAAGACTCAAACCAAAAAAAAAACAAAAAGAAACTGAGGAGAAACAATGAAAACAGAAAATGAGGAGAAAACAGAAGAAAAACCACCTGATCTTAAATTTTGTCTCATTATCCTTTTGAGGATAATGTATGGGGTCAATATTTTATCCACATCCACACTTCCAAATTTGGCCAAATGTCCATAAAATCCTCACCCTCAGAGTCTGAACCTCACAGATATCTTCACCAAACTCCACGTGGATCTTTAGTTCAAGATATTGATTTGTGATTAGCCTACTTGACATAGCATTCATGCTCTTCTTGATCCATCCTTCTGTAAAATAATTCATGACTTTTCTTGAAAATAGGAAGATATGACGCTCACGTCTGACACTTAATCTCACAAATGAGAGATACATAAAAACGTTACCTGCTCAGATATGAAATAGCGTGATCGACAGACGTTGCTTCATTTTCTGACTTCAAACACATGAGTTTATTGAATTGATTTAATACAGACCACATCCAGATCACACACAAACTATTCCCTGAAGTCAGAGAAAATTAAAGCAGACAAATTATGAGATGCTGAGTGATTAGTTGATTGGTATTGTCAGCCTCATTTTTCCGGGGCTTTTGCTGGAAATGTTTCACCTCTTCTCCGAATGTCTGACAGAGGAAGAAAAAATGTGATTATGAGGACAACTAATTGATTTAATTCACCGTCACCGCATCCTTTTATGTGGGTATTGTGACAGAGGGTGTGGGCGGACATGAGGAGCATCCTCTTGAAAACAAGCTGAGATGATCTTCATGTCTCACTCTCTCTCTCGCTCTTGCTTCTGTTTCTTGATGTGTGTCATCTGTCAGCTCACACTGCAGGAGCAACACTACATGAAAACTTAAAGCTTTAAAGCCCCAGTAGAGGGTTTTATTCCTCCTTCCATTTGACAACAGCTGGATTGTTTTACAATCCAATGTAAACAGACACCATGAGCCTGATTTTTCAAGTATAAAACATGTAAAGGGAACAATCTGTAATGTAATACTGAATTTTTTCATGTAGGATTGGATGACATGATGTAAGGGTCTAGCGAGGCTGGAGTCAGAAGAAAAAAACGGTAAAGATAAAAAAAGAAAAAGGTTATAATGAAACTGTATGACTAATCTAATTACTTTCATTCCCCACAATTTTTTTTCTTTCACCTATCTTTATGAAAATACCTGGATTAAGTGTGAAATGTGTTCCTATGTTGGCCTCATTACTCAGCTCCCAGCACACTTCATTATCTCCATGGCACCAATTACTGTCATGACATCAGGCTTTTATGGGGAGGGGCAGAGATGTCATGGCACATTAAGTGCACTTGTGATAACTCCATCACCGCAGAAAGAGAAGAAAGGAGAGAAGGAGGGGGATTAAGGGGTTGTATGAAGTGGTTGCATTGACTTACGTAAGATGTACTCGGAGCTGTCTGTATCATAGTCGTTATCCTCAGGAAAATGATTGATCCGAAAACAGCTTCCTTTGTTGATACCTGTGGAGAAAAAGTTTGTCTGGTGTGAGTGTAACTGGCAGCAGGAAACATGTGGCGGGGGAAAATGAAGAACTACAGTGAAGGGAAAATGTGTTTTCATAACAAGTTCAAGCATGACGGGCCTCAGACGAAAGGCCATGAAGCCAGTTATATATTAACCAATCACTCACATGTTCCGTCATATTAATATGAACATTATAGCCAGAGCTTTTCAAGAGAAAGAGAAAACTTCTGTTGGATCTTTGGGGTCAGTTTATCTGCCAGTGATGCTTGGAACCACTGAAAACGCAACTTTTTGAAAATGGCTCCCAAACTGAAACTTTTTGAAAATGCTCCGTCTCCATGTAAACAGAGGAAAACGCAACTCTGCTGAAACGCTGCTACCATTGATGCTAACCAGGGTCATTGTAAATATTTTTTCTGCACATGTGTGAGTAGATGGACATTAACAACAATGGCAGCCTCCACAGTGGCATGACTCCCAGTTCATATTCTCCTCGGACTTAGTAGTTCAAAATCCCATGTGACAGCAGTCTAATGTGGTCGACTGTTGCCATGAATGTTGGTTTCATTGGCATTGATGTTGATGCACAAGTGTGGCTTCATTGCAATGATAAAAAGCAGCACCCACTAGTGGTTCTACATGATAACTACATTGTTTTCAGTGTTTCTGCCGTTTTTGTGTGAATGAGGATTGTTTTCAAAATATGACCCTGCGCAGAAAGCTTTTCTGAATCGAAAAGGAAAAAAAATTATGAATTTTCACTTAAGAGGTTGTGTAAAAGGGGCCCTGATGGAGCTAATGACAATATTTATTATTCCCTTTCTGTTCCTTTAAATTTCAAACTTACAAACCAAAAGATTAAACAGTTGTTTAAAACAGTCACACAGGAGGTAAATGTGTCCGATTTAATGATTTTTGTGAAATTTTGAAAATGCACACTTCTTTTGTTTTACACTTTCATGACAACAATACATCAATTACCATAAATTATGGGTCCTATTTTTTGGCAAATAACACATCATTTATGCTGTAACATTGATTTTATAGACACTAGTCATAAACTTTCCTTTTAATGACTTTTTGAAAAGAAGAATTGATAATATGAACCACTTTTTAGTCACTTTTACATTTTCAATGACATTTTAGATATGGCATAAACTTTCATATTTACTCCAGAATCACATTTGAAACAAAGTGATTGTATTGAAGCATTGAATTATATTGAATTATAATTATTGAATTTCTCCATTTTCATTTTTCTGATGGTGAAACAAAATATTGCAGGGTCTTTTTCTTTCTTTCTTTCTTTCTTTCTTTCTTTCTTTCTATTTTTTTGAAGAGCATCTGGAGCTGAACTGTCCTGGCTCAACTTTAACTGTGTCAGAAACCATTTGAGGACACACTGTTGTGGATTTGAGGTTCTGAAGTTCTTAAGCCCTCAGGCACCTTCTATTCAAAGACCCACTGAAAAAAATATTCCCTCCACTTTTAAAAGAATAAAACATTGGAAGGATTATGAATATTGAAAGGTTATACTTTGAATTTATAGTCTGACTTGTACTGTCACATCATTGTCATTGCTTCCTTTGTTATTGTGACTCAAGAGAAATATCACAGATACCCTGAACTCACCTATAGATGTGTAGGTGGCACGTGCACTAACATTATCTATTATTCATTAGCATGCATGAACATAATAACTAGTCCATGCTGAGGGCAGAGTCGGTGAATGAATAAACCCTAATCCAGCATAAGACCTCTCAGTTATTCATGGAGAAAAAAAAAAACCCACCCAAAATATCAAAAGAAAATCTTCAAATGTATATGTAAGAGAATTAGAGACAAAAGAGTTAAAGTTCTGCACAAATCACAGACCAAGAAGTCAAACCACAACCTGCACTGTTGTCTTGATAAATCCCAGCAATTCCAAACTGCAGATGTGAAAGCCTCGAAAAGCCCAGAGGGGGAATTAAATATTTCATGCCCACTAAGGGTCAGACTTCAAATGGTGAAGTTATCTTAAGCAAGATAGAGTCTGTTGCTCGTTTAAACTGGACTATAACTGTTCCTCTCAATACTGCTCACAGGAAAGATGCAGTCAAGGACAATTAATCTGATCGTTTTTTTACAATTTTACAATTTCATTGAGGGATTGGAAGGTTTACATGATTTCTCCTCAAGAGTTCAAATTCTATGTGGCATGGTTTGATTTCAGGCTGCATCTGTTCTGTTCGGATTTCCAAACGTACTCTGCATTGCTCCACGCACTTCACCTCTCCATCACATTCCCAAGACATGCTTGAGAAAATCAAATGCCTCTTTGTATTTCCTTCATTAATAACTGGCAACATCTTGAAGATGTGCCTCATCCAGTGTTGGCTGGAAAAGGCTAAGGGGAAGGGTAAAAACGACAATAACAATAAAAAAAAATGTTGTCACATTTACACCATGACATTTTATTTTCTGGATTCAACACATCTCAAAGGCAAAAGAAAGAGGAAATGTCTTCAAGCATTCACAGGGATCTGTAGTTTCTTCATGAGCAGCCTCACAAATGTGCTGAAATGGTTCTGAACATGTTCAGTAAATATGCCTGACTTCAATATTTCACTGAAATAAACTGATTGCTGGTCCCCATGTCTCAAACCTCTCTGAGCCACAGCTTGATTGTCTGATGACAAAATGCGAGAGAGAATAAACTCACATTTATATCACGAATAATGCTCAATTATCATATTGTATCACAATCACAACAGCCAAAGATTGTTGGCTTCAAAGATTTATGTGTTCATTGTGTTTACTCATTATCCCCAAAAGGTAAATTTAAAAAGCAAATATTGAGTTTGCTACAGACTATAACGAAGACAGACAAGACTTCAAATGACATCTGGATTTTCTTTTTCTTCCAAAAGCCACCATTTGTTGTGAGCGTGGAAGGTGGTGAGCAGACTCATGGCTATATGACCAAAATCAGAGCTGGCGCTGGCTGACGAGCTGCAATCAGTGTCTGTTTCTTCAATGCCTGAGTGGTTTTATGCCCCCGCTGGCTGCACAGCATTTTGTGACAGACAGCTCATTTGGATGAGTTACACATTTCGTGGTAGAAGTGCTTCATGAGGCAGAAAATGCAATTATCATGTTGGATATATTATGATGCACAAAGTGACAGAGGGTTCAGATAAACCCAAACCTTTTACGCTCAATCTCAAATGATTGTTTTAATAATTTTATTGCATTTGCCAACTTGCAGATTGGATGTGTCACTCTTTGAGAATTTCCCAACTTCTGTGATTAAAGAAAATTGTGGAAAATAGAAGATAAACGAGGACGAGAGACAAGGTGATGACTAACTGAAAATTCCCTCTTTCAAACAGCTATGTTTCAATCAACTCTCAGTTTGACTCAGCTGTACACAGATGTGCAACAGAAAACCCAACAAATTATTGGAAAACATTTCTATTCAAAATTGATAATGAAAACTTAAAGCACCTGTTTCAAATTATACATGCAAATTGATGCATTTTCAGCAGCCAGCTGCTTCATAAGGGTTTGGTAATTTCACTGCTTGTGTACGCAGACTGAAAGCAGAAGGACTGTCTGTGGATCAGTGGAGGTATGTTAGGGAACCGACTTTAATTAACTAACAACTTTTTAATACTTACCACAAAAGGAAATACATTTTTCTTCTGCTTTTAATGAGAATAAAACACATGAACACATTTTGAAATTGTTTTAATGCAGTTTGGTTTGTCATATATTTCATATATTAGACATTAACAAATAATATTTAGTCCTTTTACCAAGAAGCTCGATATTTCATAGACTGTGAATGACCGTCTATTCAGCTGCTTTTTTTGACAACTGCCGCAACATGTCAGTGCAACGTCCACCACTGACTTGGCAAGTTTTTTATGCAGAATGCCAATGCAGCCAAGACTCAACTTGCAGGTCCCCCAACTCAAGGTCAAGATTCAACTCCATGCAAAACAGGGGGGCTTCATAGACCGTTACACTGATGTTCCTCAGGAACCTTCGAAATTAGATGTAGGGTGCCCCAAGGTTCACTTTTAGGTCCTCTTGGGGATGTCATCAGGAGACACGGCATCAGTTTCCATACTTACGCCGATGATACTCAGCTGTACATTGCCGTGTGTGAACAGACTGTTGGCATTTTTAAGAGAAGTTTAGAAACGCAACTTTTTAATCAGGCCTTTAATTGACCTTGTAAATTTTTCTTATCATCATCATTTATTTATCTTATTGTGTACTTTTACTTTTTCACCTTATCTTACCAATTTTACATCAGGGCTTTTACCCTATCTTACTGTATATTTTAAAGTTTTTTGTCATTTAATTCCATTGTTTCCTGAGGTGGGAGAGGTGGGGGGGGGGGGGTCCTTCACATTGAGGGTTTGATCTAGCTTGCTGTCGGGGTACTGTACTGGTGTACTGTTTACTGCATTGTGTTTTTCTTGTGTTATATATTGGTTCTTGCTTTAAATGCTGTAAAGCACTTTGTGTTGTTTTGTTTTAAAGTGTTGTATAAATAAAGTTTGAGTGATTGATTGATATTTCCACATAGCTCGATTCCAATTTAACTTACTTGTAAAGAGTTTTGTTTATTCTGTAGTGCAAGAACAATATTTAGGATACAATTAAGGACCTCTTCGTTTTGTTACACTTTTAAAACTGCTTTAATTCTTCATGACACACAGTAGATTCATCAGAGATTTTCGTGCAAATTGAAGGGATGGAATTTTTCTGCTGCACATCCATGATTTGAATGTCCCATCCTGCTGCTTTACTCCCAGTTCAAGCCACTCTGCTTACTCTCATCTCCAACAAAGTGCTTTCCATCCAGATTTGGCACCATTCTCTATAAACCTTAGAGACGGATTTTTTTGTAAATATCCCAGAGATGAACAGCTGTTGAAGCACTCAGATCAGATCACTATAGAATAATTATCAGGTATAGTTCTTAATCTGTAATCTCTAAATATTCTTAAAGAAATTATGTTAAAAGAGGAAGAGAAGAGAAAGAGTGAGCTCACTCAGGGAGGTATGTCCCCAGAGCCCATCTGTGTGAGACCGGAGCCCATCTTTTATTACTCAGCATAGCTTCACCATAGAAACCGCACCCCCAGCAACCCAGAATCACATTTCTAGCTCCGCTTCTCAGAGGACGCCTTTGACATCTTACTAATGCATTCACCAGGCCTGAACACACACACGCACGCACGCATGCACGCACACATACACAACAATAAACCACAATCCCAGAGCAGAGAGCTAAATAGTCACCCACAGATTTCTTTGAGACACGGTGGTTAACAGAAAAAAATCATCAGGATTTGAGTGTCAGACTAAATGTTTGTTGAGAACACGTCTTATCTTTTAGCACCAGTCAGGCCTACTCAGGAATCAGGAGTGCATTCCTTAAGTGAGAGTTCTTGTTCTGTTTCAGCTCGACTGGCTGCAGAACAAGATGTCACTTTGTTCCCTTAAAAAGTTCATTTTCTTCTCGTACTCACCTTCGGTGAACCTGCACGTTGTTCAACAAGACACTGCATTCATACGAATATCTGTTTGGCACACAGAGACAGAACTAATTTTCCTTGCAAGGTTAGCGAGCACCTCCTGAGGCTCAGCCATCATTTCAGCTGCTCATTTCACCCTGATACATTTGGCTGGACTCCAAATTGTCAGCTGCCTTCAAAAGCTGTAATCCCAAACAAACAAACACATCAAGTGCGATGTGGAAAGCGTACACAAGGTTGGGGGGAAATGGATAAATCATTCAAATTATTTGTCATTTGCAGAGTGTATTTCAAAAAGAGATTGTTACTGAAGTCACAGGGTGTATTCAAATGTCCTATTTTTTTGGAACCATTACACTGACCAAGATAACGCTCTGATTAAATGTCACTAACGTTTGGAATAAGCTGCAGCTACAGGTGCGTCTCAAACAGCCACATTGGACCACTTTTGCAACAGTGTGATAAAACTACTAATGTGATGAGCATGTGAAGAAAAGAAATGGAGCCAGAGCAAGTGTGGCTCTTTCACTTTCAGCTCCACATGTAACACACTTCCAACACCATGATCAGGGAGGAGAAGATGGCGAGAGGCACGACAGATGTTAAAGAACAGCATGCTACCAGACATTTCTACAAAAGTTTGAAGAAGCAAGAGAGAGAGGAGAGAGTGAGAGGGGACATGTCTTTTGATTAACTTCACACGGAGTCTAAAAATAGCAGAGCATTTTCACATGAAATTCCAGTAAAAGTAGTAAGAGTGCAGGTCTGTTGCTCAAAGTGAGTTGCGAAGGGGCTGCATTCATCAGCAGAGGAGACAGACTGGGGGGAAGGTGTGTGTGTGTGTGTGTGTGTGTGTGTGTGTTGGGGGGGGGGGGGTGTAATGACATCTTTTGTGTCTTTCTTTTCCACACCCACAACACTGTCAGCTCTCTTCATGTCAAAGATGATACCAAGTGCAAAAAATTTCATGTCAGTGTCAGCAGGCTACAATGAAGCAAATTTTCTGGATCAGTAGTTCCCAGTTATCTTTTCTTTTTAATATATGCACAAATGAATGAATGAATGAGTTTTTTTTCTTACTATAAATCAACACAGAAAACACAAACACTAACTGAAGGTGGCTCATTTATTGCAACAAACCCAAAAACCGATGGCAGAAAGAAAAGATCTAAAGAACATTTCATAAGTATAATATAATTAATGCCCTTCCCCTTCCCTCATCACCAATCTCCACTGTAACCTGCAAGTATAGGATTAATGGTTTGGTGATTTCATCTTTTTGAGGGCACACATATCATCTTGATCAAAATGTGCAAGAAACCTTATTCTCTTTGTCTAAAATGATCAATATCACTGTGACAGCTGTGATAAACCAAATCATCCATCCATCTATCCATCCATCCATCCATCCATCCATCCATCCATCCATCCACCCACTTTTTGTTGGATTTCATCCAGCTGAGAATTGCAGCTTGCTGGAGCAGATCCCTGCTGATGTGTGAAGGCAGGATACACCCTGGGAAGCTCACCAGGATATCACGGGGCAAACACAGAGAGACAGGCATCACATAAACTCACAGTCATACCCACAGGCCATTTAGAGTCACCAATTAAGTGTGGCACAAGCCTCCCCTTGAGACAAAGACATTAGGTTCTGAGAGAAGACCCATGCATGCAGAGAGAACATGCAAATTCCCCACATTAATAAAAATAGAGACCCACTGTTGTGTGTTTTGTGTGAAAGAATAGAGTCAGCTTTATGCAGACTGATCGGTAATTACAGTCATTTGTAACTCGCTCTGTTGGTTCATTAGTAAAAAGAAACAAGTTCCAGTCAGAGAGGGGATTTCAGCACCTGTGGAAGTGGACAGCGCCACTTTGAACCCGCCAGTGAAGGGAGAGATGTTACTTCACGGATGGACTAATTGATTTCATTGATCTGGCTTCTTTCCAGTGGAAGTACTTTTGCACGCTGAGCCGCGGACTCATCCAAACAGTAACGACCTGTTTTTCCCACGTTACGCAGCCCAGACCACAGCTCCTCGAGCGTGTTTGTTGTGGATCACGGGAAAGCCGCCGAACAGCTGAGAAAACCATGAAATCTCAAGAAACAACAAATCAGCTGGTTGATCAAACAGCCTTGCTGTAGCTGAAACTTACTGTCTAATTTAATGAAAGGAGTTTCCAGGCAACCGAAGCAGGTTAATGAGAAAAATCAGGATGGAGTCTTAATCGTTGGCCGTTTGGTAGAATTTTTATTGTTTGAGAAAAACATGGGAAAATAAAGGCTGTTGTGTTTAGCTATATGTCATCATCTGACCTTTTCTTCCTCTTGTGAATAAATAATTTACGAGGAATCGGATGCAATCGATTCATTACGCACACACACGCACACAAACCACCGCCTGTGCGCACAAGACACAGCAGTTTCCCTCCAATTTATTAGAGGAAAAATACCGTTTTAGTCACTTAAATGCTGTCAGTTATGGTTCTTGTGTGAATCGCTGGTGCTTTTAAACTAGTTGCAGTATTCTTTTTTCTATTTTGTTTGCTGTTGGTGCGTGATAATTTCACAAACACATTTCTTTTTAATGTAATTTAAAGGTGCAATGTTCCTTTTTTGGCTGTATTTTATTTATTTTATTTTATTATTTTAGCTCACAGGGATTAAATTTCTTACCACCATTGTCATCTCTTTATGAAAAACCAAGTAAATTTAATGACCAGTTTGGCACCAGTTTGGACACAAAGAGAAATTTGCTTTTTTTTTTTCTTTCAGAATCAAAAGAAAAGTTGGTAAACTTGCAAACACGGACTTATCGGACTTTATGGTTTACCTTCAATACAGCAGATCCTCCAAAGCCCTGAGTGCGTCAGGTCGCCTTTGACTTTCTTATTTTGCATCTGGGTTTCGTCGGTGGAGGCATTAGTGGCGTTGCAGATGTACGCCCGGGAGTAAAGCCAGTAGTCGGTGCCGATGGCGATGGTCATGAGGCTGAAGGCGACGAAGGCTCCCACGATGGCCAGCAGAGTCTGAACCCCTCGGTCACACCATGCCATGGCGTCTCATAATGTGAGGACTCTCCAAAGCAGCTTACGCGCGGGGCGAGGAGCGCATTGTGCCAAACCAGCGGAGAAGCGCTCCCGTCGCTGCAATCACACCGAGAGCTGATCCGAATTAATGATCGATTTCTGCTCCTCTTCCTCTTAAACTTCAGTCGTAGTTAAATCCAAGTTGCAGAGCTTCACACGACCCCAGTTTCAGTCCTCATTCACGGACCGGCTGGCTCATCCTGCCACAGGTGGGAATTTAAAAAAGAAAAAAATCTGAAAATATATTCCTTGAAGTGGTTTCATGATGAACTTTCATCACATCTCCGGAAATCGAGGAAAAAAACCTGCCACTTCTTCACATTGTGCTTTTCAGCATTTAATTGCAGAGTCTGATGACAGACGCAGCTCAGCTCGTCCAGACCACACCTTTCTCTGCTGTGGCCAATTGGAAACGGTGATGATAACAGCTGTTGGGAGAGGGGAGAAAAACTATTAGTGCTCCATGTACAGAGCTCATAGGCGACAAATTGAAATATACTAAAGGACAAATCCAGTTAGATGGCTGAGTAGCAGCATTCAAAAATGTCACACTCGGATCTAGAGATGAAAACGCGCTCATATGGATCTACAGATGCAGTCAGTGCGGACGTTGGATTTCAGATGTTTTTACATCTAAAAATCACGAAAGAAGAAGGAGAAGAAAACATCACCACTGCAGGCAGAGCAGAGATATGAAAGATGTGATATGTGGCTGAGCTACTGTGCAAACAACTTTAAAGTTAAAAGGATCACCAGTGATGAGGCACATCTTAAAACATCCATCCAAACAACTTTGAAGTGGAAGTCTGAGAGCAACTTCCCACTGCTCATAAAAGTAGATAAATGGGACAAAAATCTTAACCATAAACACAAATTATTTTTGCTGAATGATGGAAGACAGTTTTAGATCTACATTCAAAACCTCAGCTGAGTGTAAAGTGATGTTTTTTTGTCTCACACAAAGAGAAAAGGCGTTTCGGGAGACTTCCTCCCAAGCTGACTCAGTGCCCAATCTTTGACTTCGGGCTCTCATTCAAGATCCCTGCTCTGAGTCACTTCCTGGGTCCCTGCAAAGAGAGTCAAAAGAAGAGTTTGTGTGTGCAAAGAGAGGCTGCGGAAGGGACAGAAAAGTAAGGGTCGAATGAGAATGTGGAAGATAATTTGCTAGTTTTGCCATAAAGACTCAAACACAAATGACAAAAAGTTCTGAGGCTGGTGAGGAAGCTTTGACACATCCATCTTAACAACATTTAAAGCTGGCAGCAGGTGAGCAGAGATGTTTCATATTTTTATCAGAAAACATGAGGAGAAATATAAAGACTAAAATCACCTAAAAGTATCATTAATGTGTAACAGTAGCTGTTTTAATGATTTTGCAAAAACTTTAAATATGCAGACAAGTGTTAGGTAAACCTAAGCTTACATTTATTTAAGCCTGCAAAAGTAAACTTACATGTGTTTTACGGCTGCTTCTTGATTCTGCCGAAGGTTGCTGTGACTTAGAATCTGAAATCTTTTCTGTGAACAGGAGTGTACTGGAATAATAGCAGAGTTGCCCTTCACTAGTCTTGGCCACAACAAAACACTTGCTAATTTAAGGTTTCCGAAAACCCATGGTTGTGCCGATCACTTGAAGCCCGTTGCAGTTTACTGTTGAGGCTCTCTTTCAGTAGAGTGATCTTCTGTTTCACACTGACACAGAGGGGAGAGACTGGTTTTCTAGTCCCACTTCATCTCAGTCTGTGGGTCTGTGATTGCTCCCTGCATGTGCCTCATGCGGTGCCCCTGCCAAGTTTCTCGTCCTCAGGTTGTTTTTACATCCTGAAAAGATGTTTGTGACGTGATCGCTGCTATTTGTACTATTGACATGAAGTAGCTGCAGTCCAGTGAGTCCACTGATAATAATTAGAATCTCAGCATTCTCATGTTCCTGAAATTCTTCTCAATTTTGCTTCTTCCTCTCTGGACTTTCCAGCGCCTCCGTTGTCTCTGCTTCACTTGAAAGAGCTCTGACGAAGCACGCCACTTCGTTCTGGTAATCGATGCCTCCTCTGCCAGCTTCCTTTTTTCTCATGGCATTTTCTTCTCCCGATGGAGGTTTAGGCTTGTGCCAAAGAGTGACCTCGTCATGACCTTTTCTGAAACTGCTTTAGATATACAGCACTTGAATTGAGTGTGTCTAAACTGCTTTTTGCACTTTTTTTCTGTCAGGTTTTTAGCAGCTGCCACAGTCTGGCCAACCCTGTGAAAGAAGTGCCTGCTGCATTAGTGAATGTATCAATATGCCAGCCTATTTAAATAGTAAATTAGAGGCTTTATGGAGGAAGTAATTGGTTATTTCCTTTAAGAAGAGTTTGTCAAAATTAGTTCTGATTTAAGTAAAATTGTCGGGTGAAAACAGTCTTTTTCATTCTGCAGCGTTTGAAAAGCAAATCAGTGAAAACACCCACAAGTAATGAAAGATGCAAAGGAGAACATACAGTATATACCAGCGGAAAGACGTGGCAAATCAGCATTAAGCTCCGTTTCAGGCTACAGTGTGAGAGGCTTCTTTTTTTTATTTGAGTTGTTTATTCCTACATCTGCAAAACTGCAATCACTGCTGCCGTGTGATGCTTTTCATTCTGAGTCAGAGCAAGAACAGAATTAGTTATCGAAATTTTACATATTTGATATGATTTCGTAAAAACCATTT
Source organism: Salarias fasciatus (assembly GCF_902148845.1). Classification (NCBI taxonomy): domain Eukaryota; kingdom Metazoa; phylum Chordata; class Actinopteri; order Blenniiformes; family Blenniidae; genus Salarias; species Salarias fasciatus. The sequence goes on along the minus strand of NC_043750.1, from coordinate 26,818,113 downwards.
GCCACAAAGTATAGATAGTTTTGTTTTTGAATTGCAGTACTTTGTTATAACTTAAAAAACAAATAAACCAAGCACTTCTGCTCAACTTAACAGTGCGCATGAGGTTGTTAAAGTAATGACACGTGATCAGCCATGTCCTGTGGTTGTAACCTGCGGCTCGGGCCAGGGTTAACATGAATCGGTGTAAACATATTGATGATGCTGTCTGCTGTAGTCACACAAGGTGTCTTGTGTGCAGACGGTGCCTGGAGCAGAAGAGAGCGATAAAGAGCATATGAGATGAGGCTAAAAGAAAACAAACACAGACTCAGCCCTCAGGCTGTCAGAGACTAGCTGTTCTGTAAAAAGCTCCGGTGCTTTTTGTCTTGTACTTTCTTTCTCACACTTATATTAAGGGCACACACTCATAGTGCTGAAGATATAAAATCTAATTGTTGTATATGAGGTCTTTTGACTTCATAAACCTGTCCCAACAATAAGCTATAGTGTTCAAACAATGCAACCACACATTGCAAGACAGGCCAGAGCAGATTTCTGCTGATCAGAGCAGCTTTTACTGGTTTCTTGAAAATCTTCTTCAGGATTAGACCTCTTCTTTCAGCGTATGTGATGTGGCCACTGGACTCCACATTCACCAGAGCTCACAGTAAACCTTCTCTGCAGGACAAGAACACACTGCCAGGCAAGTTGCTCCCAGTGTGTGTGAATGGGTGCATTGAGACTGTCCAAGCAGTAAAATGTACTTATAAGTAAAGTTTATTTGCCAACTTCTATTCAGAATGTGAAAGCTTGATATCACTGGTTCTTTTTCAAACCACCTCTGCTTTGCTGCTGATACACTGCAAGTTCCCATTCTGTGACGAAGAGCATGTCATACTTCTCAGTTTCATCAAAAGTCCACTCATTAAAATTGCGTGAAGCCGGGATCTGAGAGCATGTCCTCTTTTTTCTTCAATATTGTGTTATCAGACTGGCTTGTGGGGGCCTGCAGCTGATCCCAGCTCTGTGTTTGCAAAAGTAGAGTTTGTATGTTGGCAGTCCTTTACAGAGCAAACAGAAAGACAGAACCCACAGCCACATTCCCCACTACGGTTTAGAGTCAATAACTAACCTCAAATAGATTTTTACATGCAACGCTCCATGAAGAAAGATCATCAAGACTAGACCTGAACTGGAAGAAAAGAAAGACTGCAAAATTGTATTTGAGGAAAATAGACCAAATTATTCATTTAAGAATTATAAATGATGTCCTTGTAGCCAATAACTGCTGTGAGTTTAACAATACTGTTAAAACTACTAAAGCTTCCATGAACTTGCCACTAACTTTGCTGCACGTTAAACACAGTGGAGCTGCTGTCTCCCTGCGTCCTGCTGCAGCCTGGAAAATGTTTATTTTTCATTGGAAGAGTAACTGGAATTATGAATGTGGGTCCCATGCTGAGAGGGAGAAAGAATATGCAACAGTGGAGAGATGCATATGATTCCAGCCATCTCACCAAATGGCCCAGACTGGAAACAGACTTTTCCTTTCATCTAATTGGCTGCCTGTGAAGCTCATAGTTGTCTCAACTCGGAGGCTTTCAGGCCCTGTGTGCTTTCAGGGTTTTCAGTGTGAACCATCTGTCCACTGCGCCTGTAGACTTTCAGCATCCTGCATGTTGAGGTCAGTGGCAGCACACACTCCCTCTGAGGGTGTTTTGCAGGTTTTCTAAAGTTGTGCAGGCTGCAGGGCTGAAGGGCCTCAACTTCAGTCAGGCTTTGGATCTGACTGCAGCACATCAGTGATAAGAGAGGGGCTATTCCCCCTGAATTTCTGAGGAGGCAAACACTTCTAGATTTCCAAATAAAGCAGCTTTGTTGGTAATTAATTTGACTGTCGTTTTTACTTTGTTGTTTTAAACTGAACAAACCAAGAAATGCAATTTAATAATACCATTTTAGAGGAGTGTGAGGGGTTCTCCCTGTTTCTTTGTGCACTGGGGAGAGTGACGCCAAGCAGTGAGAAACACTGTTGGGAGTGGATGTGGTCAGACAATCCTTTGTCAAAGTGTCTCTGCCATCAAGACGGACCCAGCGAAGAAACACAAAATCCCCAGCTTGACCTTTGTTGAATGTCATTCCTCGTCTTTCTGTTACACATTTCTCACCAGTAAAAGTTCAACCAAATCACTAAACGTCTAAATAATATAAAAATACACCCAGAATGGGCATGAAAAGGGTTATTTTCTGACAGGAACATTTTCATTCCCTTGTCTCCATTGTGTTCACTACAAACAACCAGACAACCAGAGCAGCAGAAGGAAGAAACAGAGTGAGGTTATTGTCTGTATGATGATCAGCTGTGAAAAGGAAACACACATCAACAGTTTATTCTACAACATAAAGTGAAGTGACTTATCATCACGTCTAAATGTGATTACATTTGTATTTGACAACTACTGAGTTGATAAAAATCAGCATTAAATGTAATGTTTTTACGCACGTGTGTGTGTGTGTGTGTGTGTGTGTGTGTGTGTGTGTGTGTGTGTGTGTGTGTGTGTGTGTGTGTGTGTTCTCGTATTTCTATCCTTGTTGGGGCCAAATGTCCCCACAAGGATAGCAAAACGTGGAACGACGTGCCTTGTGGGGACCTTTTTCCGGTCCTAAGTAGGAGAAACAGTGTTTTCTTGACCATGTTGTTGTTACTGAAAAAAGTAAAAGTGCAAAAACATTTCTTTAGGGTTAGGCTTTGTTGTGGTGTGGGTTAGGGTTAGGGTAAGGGTCAGGGTTAGGGGCTAGACATGAATGGGAGTCAATGGAAGGTCCCCACGAGGATAGAAATACGAGACTGTGTGTGTGTGTGTGTGTGTGTGTGCATGCCTAAAATCAAAGAAAAAAGTAACAGGAACGAAATAATATCCACTAGATGGAGCCAGACTCAGTTGTACACTGGTCTGATCGTCTCAATAATGAAAAAAACAAAAACAAAAGGTAAAGACTGTATAGCCACTGAATGCAGGGAGTAAAAATTTACATTTATAAACAGTTTCAAAAAGACAATCCCACAAATTCGGCAAACTAAACTGTCTAAACCTAGGGGCCCTGTTCTGCAGGAGCATTATAGAACACTCCTGCTTTGATGTGATACATTCATTCAGTCTATATTTATCTTTTATCTGTATCACAGATCATTATTTCAGCTTGAAGTTTTTGATTGCCATGTTCAATTCAGCTGAATTTCACGCTTTCACCCTATTAGGTGAAACAAGAAGCACAGATTTGGAATACTTTTGGAATATTTTTTTTTAGAAAAAAGACAATTATGTGAGTCACAGTTATAATTTATTATTCAATGTATCATTCATGATTATCAGCTTCCTTTTGTGAAACCACACACTGCTGAGAAGGCAGCGATTTGAAGATAATGAGTCTGAGTTAGGAAAATATTTGTATTTGGGGTGTTGTATATTGTTATTGAACACATTGTGTGTCTATTTTCAGGTAAGGCAATGTTGGCAAAGAAACAGTGGGAAAATTATGACTCGTAAAGCAATTTTTTTTCTGCACATTTTTGTAAATAATGAGTCGTGCGTCTTCATCAAATGAGCACTAGATGGTGTTGTTGTCCAAAGAGAATAAAGCGGCCGTATTCAGTCACAATTACACTTAATCCAATGGTTTTCTGCTTCAGTGGAGCAGGAGTGGAAACTGGAAGCGTGTAAATCTAAACTCTGTTGCTCTGTCTATATGTTGATGACTTCCAGCAGTGAAATTTACCAGCAAATTATCTTTTTATTGTCAGAGGAAATCAATGTGGAACTCCACCAGCTGACAGTCAATACATGGAAGTGCTGTTTCAGTCTGTGGATGATGCACAGGATGCAGATGAACTGTTTCCATCCAGCTGATAAACATGATTGCATCTCATTCACCCAGTTGGATGAGTGCCAGCTGTCCCAGAGTGAGCAGCTTCACACTGACGCTGTGTCTAACAGCGTGTGGCAGAGTTCTGACCTTCTCACTCTCTGAGGGCAGAGCCGCACTAATGTGGACTGACTGTTCATGGAGGACGTTACTCATCTTCACTAAATATTTGTCCCTTTGTGTTGCCTTCGGTTATCTCTGTTTACTCTGCCACTTAGCTGGAAACCAGTTTGACTTCATATGATATACTGAAGTAGATTTTTTTTTCAAAGGAAATTCCAACTGAAAAAAAAAACAAAACAATCACGATCGGTCTCAGGAGCCATTTAGAGTGGTGTTTGCATGTTCTCCCTGTGGATGAATGTGTTTACTCTGCTTTTTAACCACTTCTTATGGCCTGAAGATGTGATTGTGTTGCTGCATTTGCTGCTTGGTAAGCTGTCTGGGGTGAACTCTGAACAGGAGATGAAAGAAGGGGGTTTGTTGAGTAACACTTTGACTGCTTTATTTATGCCTAAACTCAAGCATTTTCCCAATCTGGAAAGATGGTTACGTTTTGAAAGTTTGTAGTTCACTGTTTGTCTTAAAACAATCTTACAAGCAACATTATACCTTCATGACCGCTAACTAACATTTTCTTACTGCTATCTAAGGACTATTCATTACATCAGTTCTTTCTATTTGCCATAAGTCAAAATGGGGTAAACAGACTTTAAACCAAGAAATAAACATGGTTAAAACTACACATTTTATTAAAACACACGTTTAGAACTGCATTTACCACAGAAACATCAACATTGATACAAGTAACTGTAACTGAGTGCAACAGATGGCTTTCAAGAAGTCCAGTATTCAACCACAAGAGTACGACTTGCCGTGAGCGCATTCAGAGTGAGATTGTGGGTTCAGAGTTAATCGCATAACATTTTTATTAAGTCAATTTAATTTGTCACTGTGGGAAAAATCAGTTATTCAAATCTCTCCACGGCGCTATGACAATAAATAGAACTCTCTATGCAAGCAGTCACACAATAAACAAGCTCAGTGTTTTATCAAATCCAATTAATTTTTATTTCATCGAGTATACACTGTCCATTGCACATTTAACAGCTTGAATATGACAGACCGTAAAAATACACATATGTTGACATCTCATGTCTGACTATGACACTGTTGGAAAACCTTAAATGAAAGTAAGCATGACGTGACGCAAAATGTCACTTTCTCAGTGATGCAGGAGGCGAAGCAGTCGTCAAATACAACATTACAACCATAGTTTTTACTGCAGTATATACAAAAAAAAAAGAGTCTATGTACAAGCTGATGGTTTCGATATTTACAGTGTTTTAAATCAACAAAATGTAACAGGTCTCTATGCCAAAAAATGCTGAGAGTGAGAATTTAATTTGACACAGTTTGTGTTTATGTATTTTATTGTGCAGGTGGAAACACAATGATGTAGTGATAAAATGTTGCATGCCATTAATATTATATGGAGTTCACACCATGCAACATTGTATACTGACAATAAATATAAATTCAATAATATATCAAACTAACATGAAATGATGGCACAAGACAAAATGTATCTGCAATATGTTTACTCACACTTGATGCTGCATGAAATGTTTATATTCAGTAGTTTGTTGCTTAAACTGAATAAAAAGCTATTTCTCCATGGCCATGTCACAACAATGACTGTGGTCTATTTGAGTGTTAACATCTGGAGATAATCTTTAATTATGTTGGGGAAACTACAAAAATATAAATGCATAAGTGGTATTTCTATAACTCTGTTGTAGACGTATTTTACTCTATGAAGAATAATCTCAATTAGCAATGTTTCCTTCAGCACATCTTACATTCACTTAACTCCATATGAAAATAGTGTTTCAGATAATCGAACTCATTCACATTCCACCTTCATCCAGCTTCATTCTTTTTCCCTTTGGTTTTCTCCACTAACCTATAGTTTATAACTCATAACAATCAAACTTTTTTGTTCCTGCTGAAATCTCGGTTCATTGGTGCATTTTCTCTGATGGTGAGAAACATAGAAGTATTGTATGAATTGCTTGGTTCCGTTATGTAAAGCATATAGAGCAGTAAATCTGCATGTTTCATTCACAATGATGTACGAGAATACACCAAACGTTTCAATCAGGGTTAGTCAATTATCTAGTTTGGAACAGGAATCAGTACGAGAAAAATGATGCTAGATTCAAACCCCAACAAAATGAGCCGAGATGAGCTTTTTCCTCCCACCAAAGACAAGCGCATGAAGTCGACTGGCGGTGCTGAACTATCATACGTGTGTTTTCTGCCTCCCTGTTTTCCCTGCGATCAACTAGCAACCTGTTCAGGGCTGGAACTTGGACATTAGTCAGCAGGGATTGACTGGAAGGGGCGAATGGGGATGAATGTATTTTATTGGACATAAAAAGAAAACTACTGTGTTGTTGTTGCTGCTTTCTTATGCATTTCTGTTGCATGAAGCAGGCTGTTGTGGCATCAATTAGAATAAATCACATCATTATTCCCTGAAATAGAGTAATTTATGGTATCCATAAAAAAAAAAAAAAAAGTATTCCAAAGGAAAAGCTGTCCCGCATCATGAAGTGTTCATCCATCCATCAGTGTTACAGTATCTCTGTTTTATGGAGCTGATTCCTCTTCCAGATAATACTTGCTAAAAGGCAGGGTCAGCGGGTCGCCAATCTCAGCTTATTCACTATTATTATCAATAATAGCAGCAACCAAATGTTCTTTGAACCCATCTAATGTCTCCAAAGATTTTTTTCCAAAGTGCAATGTGGATCAGATGATGAACAAGAATCATTGAATAACCCTGATCTGTATTCAAAATATCCAAAAGAATATGTGTGAACCTGCAGTGTCTAATAAATACTGTCCCTTTGGTGTCAATACTATGATCAATGCAAAGTATCACACACAGTATATTCAACTACACATGATGTACAGAATACAAAAGATAAAATCTGGCATCACTCATTTAATGCTTAAAATCATAAAAAAACTAAAAAAAAAATTTCTCCATGAGGAACTATTGTACCGATTGACTTCTGATCTTCAAATTGATTTCAAATCATAAGAAATTCCTGCCAAATGACCAAAATACTTGAATGGTGCATGTGCAGTGCCTGTAGGTGATCGTGACTTTTAGAAATTGGATGAAAATATGTTGAAAACTCAATGAAAAGGTCTAATGATGTGTGATACAAGCCAAATTCTACTCACAGCAGGTCAGCCTGTCTCTTAAATGGTCTCTTTAAAACCTGGATCAACACTTCTCAAGTGCACTGACACAGAAACATAACATCTGTAGAAAAGAGAACTTCACTAGTTTTACTTTAAGCGGTTTTGAGTTTTATGAATCACAGATGAACACTTTTTTAAAAGATCTTATCAAAGATCTTATCAAATTGAAGAACGGATTCAAACTTCTAATCTTTTTTTTTTCAGCAAGTCTTAACATCCAGATGATTTCTCTGGTTACTTCCCAGCTTCTAGTGAAACTACCCTCAGTCCTGTTTGGTCTTAAGGAGAGAAGCACTGACTCTGTATTCTTTCTGAACTTCACAGATTGCAGGTACAACCTGGCCGAACTGTTTCCTCTGCCATCTTCTTGCACCTCTTCCTGAAGTACGGAGCCGGGGATAAAGTAAAGTCACTAACCTGCAACTTAGTTTTTGCTCCCTACAAAACCAAAAATTTTGGATTAAAACTGTCAGTAGAGAGGATAGAGATAATTAGGTCACAGTCACAAGACTCGGAGCGAAGGCTCCAAGTTGGATAATATCAAATCATGAGACAACATCGTGCTGAAATCTCGGCAGACCCAAGTGACCTTCTGGCCTCAGCACGGCGACGAGGACATCTGTTCGTACTCCGGGCACTTGAGGAGGGCGGGGTAGTGTGAGGAGTTCATCTGCAGGGAGGCCTCGGAGGAGATGGAGGAGGGGCTGCGGCCGCGTCCCGCCCAGGCGTCCGGGTGGAGGAACTGACCGGAGTAATCTGAGCAGTTGCTGAGGCGAGGCCGGTAGAAGCCCTGATGGGGTCTGTACATCTCCTCTGCAGTGTAGCGCTTCATGAACAAGTACACTGACATGACGCCCGCCGTCTGGGAGGGGAGGGAAGTGAGGGGAGGATTTAAATTAGAGAGAAAATCCACTATAAAAATGCTGACCGTAAATTTCACAGCAACAAAAATATAAACCTTTGAATCTTTGCTTTTTTGAGCAATTCAGAGATGAATATATGCAGTACGTATAATGTATAAATGTGTTTCATTACTGTAGATTTTTACTCAGATTTTTGTCAACATACATTTGTCGAAATTGATATTTTGATGAAGAAATAAAACATCTTTCAACATTTTACCCCAGGAGCAGCACATACACAGGCAGTCCTTAAAAATCTGCTTTTTTCACCTTGATTCCAGGGTTCCATCTTCTACCTACTGATCAAAATCTGTTTTCTGTCTATAATAGTGGCTTTAGCACTCAGTTAAATGTGGATTGTACTCCATTACTGCTACAGAGAGACAAAATATAACAGCAGTAATATTTTGCTTTTCATACTTTCCTTCAACATTTTGAAATGTCCTTAATCTTAATCTTATTGAAATCTGTCTACTGAAAAATTGTACATGGCTGGTCACATACTATTACAAAAATTGAATTTGATATGTCCAACTTCATTTCTGACAAGTGTGTCCTCTTATTTACCTAAGTAGTTTGTCTCTACAAAACATCTGCGTAGCAGTGGGAAAGTTGCAAACAAATTACTACAAATGACAGAAAGTCTTTCCTTGAAGGTAAAGTATGTTTTACAGAATCAGAGCAATGGATATTTGCTATATCTCTTTGAGGGTCGAAACTATTTTGAAAGTAATGAGACGTAATCTTGTGCATGGAAGTCAGTTTTAATAATAAGAGTAATAACTTTAATCTTAATTATTCAATTATGAAAAACACACACTTCTGTGATGTGCTGTTACCTCTGTGAGCAGGAAGGAGATGGCAGCAAAGGCAAAGGACCAGCCGTATTTGTAGCTGAAGTAAGCCTCATTAGTTTTGGTCCTGTTCAACATCTCGTCGTTAATGTTGGAGATGTACAACACCAGTCCGACAACCAGGGACAGGCCTGAAGGAGAGAAACCTCAGTGATTAAAAACACAGCTGTATGCACCACTGTACTCTCTTTGTTTCCTGTTTTTTTCTTCTCAGAATCTTTCCACTGCTTCTCTTTAATCACGTGTGGGAAATCGAGGACGGAGAAGTTACCTGACAGGATGAAGAAGATTCCAGAGACGAAGGCCAGTATGGTGTGATGTGGTCGGATGTGGCCGATGTTACTGAGCACGAATCCGATGAACATGAAGAAGAGGCTGACCAGAGGAAAGGGCGTGGCAGATCGAATCATTTCTGGAATTAGAAAGACACAAAGTGATCAAAGGGAGGTTGTGGCCTTGCTGCTTTTTGGGAACTAAATGAGGGGAAATCTTTACTGATGTTCAACCTGGGATATCCAAATGACTGAGAAAAACATTAATTACGATGTTTCTTTAAAGTGTGATTTCATCCAATAATTATTATGTAAATGATCAATAAAAGTTGTGAATAAAACAGACTAGTCTGACTTTAACAACTGTTTTGTTGATCTGAGTATTAGTAACAGGAATCAGTTAAATGTGTTTTAATGCTCTCTTTCCTTGAGGAAAGAAGACACTCTGGTCTTCGTAACACTGAAATCCTCCTCAGCGTTGCTTTTCGTGATTCAAACCGTGAGACAACTTCATTCGAATCATTCCTTAACAATAATAAAGTATGAAAACAAAATTAACCACACTTTTTCACAACTCTCATCTTAAAGTATATGTTCAAGGGTTAAATACATTCTATTTCATTTCAACACTTTGCTACTTTCATATCTTATGTTCAACTTTCTGTGCCATCGTCTTTTGCCCCTACCTCCATTAATTACAACCCTAAAGCTTTTATTAGTGTGTGACATAATGTAATGTTTTTCAAAAACAAATCTTTTATTCATGCTGTCAATGACATTTTGAAAAACAAAGTTTAAAAGGCTGCAGAATTATTGTCTTGTGAGGTGAAACACTGCAGTAGAGGGGATTTGGCTTTCTCAGGTTCACTCAGTCATTTTATCAGGGGTGGCTATATCTCAGTTGGTGCAGTGGTCTTCTCACAATTGGGATTTTGTTGGTTCCAATCCCCATCTCTCCCCGTCCACACATCGAAGTGTTCTTGAGCAAGACACTGGAATTGAGTGCCTTGCATGGCAGACGCCTCCACTGGTGTGTGAATGTGTGTGAATGGGTGAATGTGACATGCAGTGTAAAGCACTTTAGGCTCTGCTCAAGCAGTGTAAAATGCACTGTATAACTATAGAGCATTTTACCCTTTGTGTTTAACAGGCTCTCTGGCTCTAACAATGCAAACGCAACAAGTTGTGTATTTGGATTTGTGGAGCAATAACATGACTTTCATCAGATTCAAATCATCGATCACAACTAAATTTAAAAAAGTAATACAGCACTGGGAAAAACAGGATTATGAGAATTTTCAAAATTCTGTCGAAGCTACACAATATACACAGTTATTCACTTGTATATGTAGTGATAGTCTTTCCTTTAACATGTAATGTGCATTAACAGCGCCCTGTAAGCCGTTACTTACTCAACACACTAACAGTGGACTCGGAAGTCATCTGGACGTTAGTGGGCATCACATACTCGATGGTAAAGCACCGTCCTTTCTCATCCCCTGGAGCAAAGTACAGAGAAAAAACTAATCAGTAAAGTTTCAGATGAAAAAATAAATGTTTACCCTGTTACAGGAGGCAACTGATGTAATAAAGTGAAAATCAGAAGTTACACGTTAATTGTGGCAGATTTGATGGTTAGACAGATACAGAGAGGCGCATTTTTAAAGAAATGGCTGCATTATAAAGTGAATGAAAAACATAACGGTGAACATAATAACTCTTCAATTTTAAGCTGGGTTCACTTTTATGTGCTTAAATGACATCACTTTATTTCTACTGTGAGCATCCTGAAAGGCACTGAAAAACGATTCCAACTCAACAGCTGGTTTCATGTGACACAGAGTTTGTGCTGCCAGCGGCGGTGTGAGGAACACCCTCGGAAGATTTTAGCACCTTTTGCATTATCTCTTCATTTGACTCATGTAATACAAAGTCTGGTACCAGAACACACGAGAGTCAGTGAGCGTGTCTCAGCACCTCATTAACACACACACCATGAGGTGTTGCATTAGGTGACATTCTGCATTTCAGCATATGCAATTGGATTTTAAAATACCAGCACAGATTGGAGTGAATCCCCATAAACACTGATTCAACAGACCATTGAAGCCATCCTATGAAGAATGTACATATCAAAAGCTTTTTTTTGCTGCTATATTTGTGTATTATTTATTAATTACATATAATGAAACGACAACATCCTCAGCCATGGCACCATCAAGACCTCTAAAGCAGAAAAAGTCTGTCTTTATTATTCAGAAAGTTCTTTACTCATCAAAAAGTAATCAGCTGTTCCATCGACTCGGCCGCTGAGTCTAACTCTGTTTCTGTGCTGATGGTTTCTATGGTAACGGCCCCGGCTGTGGCTTGTTGTTACTCTGTTGTGTTTTAACAACCTCCAATGTGGCGCTAGAGGTCACACGAGGTCCCATGAGGTTCAGAGGAGGTCACTCGTGATTAACCGTGACCCTTTGAAGACGAATTAGGGAATTTGTTTGGCAAAGAAGAAAGAACAACACTGTGAGCTGGGGAGGGATTTTGGCGTTGACCTTGTTTTTCCCACTTTCACATAGATGGCTTTTTCTTCATTCTTCTGTTAAACCATCTGTTTTTTCTGTCGAAACGTGGACATTGTGACTTTTCCTCAAAGTGTAAATTGTCGGCTGAGTCCAGAGGAGACAGATCTTCTGAGTGTGCCGTACCTTCGTTCACTGGTTGTTTAGTTTCACCAATACAAAGGTCACAGTGTTGGCTGCTCTGTAAGTCATCTCCCAAACGGCTTTTTATTCATGGTCTAATGTTGTTAAGCTTTCTCTTTCTCACCAACCATGCTGTTAACCTTAAGAGAACATGCTGTTGCTTTCTTTTCAGTCAGTATATGACAATATATATTTTTTTAAATGTATGTTTTAAGGGTCAAGAATGGACAACAGCACTTTTTATGAATACATTTCCTGATAGGGAAATTTATTTCAGTTTTAGAGCAACTTTCAGTTCTGAATTATATTTGAAAAACAATTTGTCATTATTTTTTTTCCTGGTAAGTGACGCAGCTTAATTTAGCTCGTCGAGCTTTGCAGAAAACCTGACAATAAGTCCCTCATTAAAATCATGTGTGTTGGAGCAGGGAAATATTAAAAGATACAAATTAAAAATACATTCAAGGCACTGAATTATGTATTGCATAAACACAAAACTATATTATTTAACAATATTAAACTACTGCTTGTTGGTCACTTTCACATGTATTTCTTGTTTGTTGACATAAAGATGTAATGTGAATAATGTGTTCACGCTGGTTGTGTGGTGTACGTGAGGTTGCTGTGTTTCCTTATTAAATGCCTTGTGCTGTAATGTGCCTGCACAGCTTCTTACACTTTTATTATTATAATTATCCACCACAACAGATGGTAATTTTCCTAGTTCATTCTGACATGACTGCTGGAGTGGAAAATAATAATTATTACTGAAAAAAAATTGATGACACACTCTCATAGCAAATTGAATAGCTTATTTTCTGTCAGCTTCAGATCACAATGCAATACAGAGGTGTCAATAACATCTCACGCTGGAATAAAAAAATGATCTAAACCGGTGTGAACACAGGTCAAAATGCATTGCTGCCTAATTGGTGTTTTTACTGCTGTGACAACATAATGTGGCCGCGATCCGTAACTCTTTCTGGGTCAAACATGGTGCACCAGAACAGTTAACTGGGCAATAAGGCCACTCAATCAACTCTAAAACACCCACTGAACCATCAGTCCATTTGTAACATCGGTCAGCTTCATGCCAGGAAGACATCTGTTACCTAATCACAGCTGGATTGCCTACATTTTCTATTAGATAACAATGAAACCGATCGACTGAGCAGGTCATTGGTGGACCATGGGTTAATGGAACAGTTTAACAGTGAGTGGAATAATGCTGCAGGTCAGTCGTGGAGTTACACTTAAAGAGCAACATACTGTTCACATGAAACGCACACTCGTCTGTGTTGTCCATGTATAAAAGTCCAAACATTATACTGTTGTGAGTTTAATTTAAATGAACCAGTGTGAATTATGCATATGTACAGTAAACAACTAGAAGATTCAGAATTTCAAAACTGATCGTGTTGCAAAAATATACACAAAGAAATGGCGTTTATCACAAGAAATACGGAGCAGAAGTCGTTAACCTACAAAATACACCTTAAGACAGCAAACAAAATAATATTATAACATCATTAAGAAGATTTTCAAGTCAAGAAAAACAAAATTAAACTCCTCCGAGACCTAAACAAAGACATTATGAAGTTAAATAAAAGACAGCAGAGGTATTTTTCCCACAATCGATCAAAAACACAGGATTGTCATTTAATACAGTTTGCTGCAAACAATAAAAGAGGAGCTGAGATGGTAAGAGTAAAGTTGATACCTGTTTTACTCAGGGACAACACTTGTCTGGAAGGTTTTGTCTCTAAGAAAAGATTAAAAAAACTAACAGTTAGTGTCTCTATTATCCAGTGACGAACTCTGAAGCATGCCTTTGCAAAGTTGGAACTGGGGAGGAGAATTATTTTTGAAAGTCTCAAAGGTGTTGAGTCATGCATTGTAGAAATAGACAAGATTTTCTAACTCATTATTAATGTGAAGTGCAGAAGGAAAGTAGAGGAAATGCAATCAAGGAGCAGAGGGTGTTTTTTTCCTCCCTGCAATAATCTTAAGTTTCACAAGATGTAAATCAGCCAGCTGGGAAATCAGGAGGAAAGCAGGCTTGTTTCAACTGGAATAAAAAACACTCGGCACACTGAAGGGTCTTTAAACATGAAGCACATATACATGTCGTTTATGCAGCAGTTTGACGGATAGAAAGAAAGGGAGGATCGGGAAAAAAAACAGTGTTGCATGTGCAAAACACAATGTAATGAAATTAATCAACAAATTCACCAGATTCACCAAATTATCTGTGCAAGGTTGTTTAACAACAGATGAAAAAATATTTCAATTTATGTCTGTTCAAAAAGCAACAAACTGACTATTGAATTCAGTCTTAATCACATTTATTTCTTTAATATCACATTACTTTTTTTGAAATCAAACTTGCACAAGATATTTTGGCGAAGCTTGTATGCGTCTAAAATGTTGAATAGAGGGTTTTCCCGACGCGTCATCGACCTGGAAGTCGCCATCTTGGAGGTACTCCGTACCACAACAAAGCACGAGTCCTAAGGAAGATCCAGAGCGTGATTAAGAAAAATGGGGTCGGCTCTTGGGCTCTTGGGCCTTGGGCTCTCGGCTCTCGGCTCTGCCCGCCCCAGGCGTCTGGCGCCCGGGGTGGGCCGGCTCCTGCCGGTCGTGGCTCCGCGGGGCCCGGGCCCCGGGACCGCCGGGGTCCCCGGCCGGGGCTTTCCTCTGCCCCATTTCCGAACTGGAGCGTGGACGTCTGCCTGCGGGAGCGGCTTGGATCCGGGCTCTGGGATGACCGCCAGCTGTCTGGGCTCTGAGGGTCTCTCTGGCCTGCTTCTGGCCTTCTCAGGGGTCAGAGGTCATATATGCAAGATCACTATCACCATCACTATCACCATCATATTTGCATGATCACGCGGATCTTTAATCACTCTTCACATACTCGGTTACTTTGTCTTCTTGTGGTGGTTAGACTAATGGTGATCTGTAGTAGCCCTCTCTTGATGCACGCCCCGAGTTTACTACTAGTTACTAGTCTGTTCACTACTATGGTTCGTCAGGGAAAAAAAAAAAAGAAAAAAAAAGAAATTATATATATATATATATATATATATATATATATATATATATATATATATATATATATATATATATATGGTTCTGTCAGTTTTTGTGTTGGTTGTTGGCTCTGTTTTGGTGTTGTGCCCCCCCCCCCCGTTCTCCCTCTCTTTATCTTTCTCTCTTTCTGTCTCTCGCTCTCTGAGCGTTTCCGTACCGGTCCTGTCCGGCAGCCATGCCGGATGCCAGCTTTAAATAAAGGCAGCAGCAGGAGGACATTCATTCTCGTCCTGCTGCTAACATTAAAATCTGTTCAGATAGTAAAAGGCTACAATCATACAATATTGCACGCCTCAGCTGCTGAACAGGACAAGGGAAAAAAAAAAAAAGAAAAAAAAAAAAGGTAAATTATTGCCGTGTCATTGGTTGTACGAATAGGTCAGATCGAGAAAAACATTTGGAATTCTATAGACTTCCAAAAGTTATAAAAAACCAGGGTGAGGAATGCCAAAAACTATCAGAGGAACGGAGGCGCTTGTGGTTAGCAAAGCTTAACCAAGAGCTACGAGGGAAAAAAACTGGACAACATCCGAATTTGTTCGGCACATTTCTTGTCAGGTAAGTGAAACAGAGTGCAGCAGTTTAAGCTCATTAATGACTTCATATGTTACTTTGATCATTCATAAACGTTTAGCTTCTACAGAAATTTGAATTTTTCTGTCCCTAGCCTTAAGAGATGTATTACTCCTGAAGAAAACAGTTTGTGCTACATTTTTAAAGTATTTTTCATTTAAAAAAAAAAAAAAAAAAACATATTTCAGCTATCACACTATTTGTAGCCATCATCTTGGTAATATTTGCATTTTAGTAATCAATTATTTAGATCCCCCGTGAGGATCCAGGAGGTGGGAGCCAACTCGTACGGCTCTTTACCACCAATAAACTGTAGCTTCTCAAAATATCAGACTTCCTCTTGTAACCCAAGGCCTTCCCGATATTCCTTTGCTTCTTCAGTCCGTTTTGACGAGCTTTCTTGTGCTTTCAACATGGCTGAACGCACTCAAATTGTTCCATAACACACAATCGCGACTACTGTCAGTATGATTGTTTACACTAAGTATCTCCAATATGGCGGCGCAGCGAGGATACCGCCCAAGTCGTGACGTCGGTGAAAACCCTCTATACATTTTCACAACATCAGCTTCAGTGTTATTATAAAATAGATGAACACACAAATTAGCCAAGTAAACTGATGAAGTTTCATACATCATCTGCAACTTATAAAATCAGCTGAAATGTAAAGTTAGTGAAAGACTTTATGACTGACATGATGTGTCTGGTGCATTTTTAAATTTAGTTTAACTCACCGGCTAAGAAGCAGACCCTCCACAGCCCCGAGTGGAGGGACATGCGTATCTCCGTGCTCTGGTTGAGGGGAAGGATGACTCCTTCTTCCAGGTAGAGCCAGTAGTCGGTGCTCACGGCGATCCCCAGCAGACCGAGGCCGCAAACAGCGAACACGCTGCTCAGCAACGTCAGCGCCTTCCTGCCAAACAGGCTCATGCCACGGCCTTCACAGCAGGTGGAGCACTGCTGGCTAAAAGGGGAGCTACAAAAGGGAGAGACAGAGTACACAGATATCGTGGGACTTCACCAGACTGAAATAGACTAGAACTGTGAGAAAAATTCAAATGCAGAAAAAGTAAAAAGTGACTTCATAAAAGAAGGCTGACTTCTTGAAGTTCTCTCAAAATACTGAAAAACAAAGCTACTGGCTTCTTGTGAGTTTGTCTTACAATGGGGACACACCACCGTGATAGCAGGAGACTTTCTGCTTCAGCAGAGAAGTGTGTTAAATATTCTCTGCCATTCAAATCTTACAGTTGAATTTATCCACATGACATCATGCAAGACAAAAAGCTCAGTTTTCCAGTTGGTGTCCATCTTTCTTTAGATTCACCCCCTGGGAAGCCTCACAGCACATTTGTTTCCCGGTGTTTTCTGCCTCAATAATCATGCGCGACTCCTGATATCTGCTTTACTCCACAGCTCCGCTGTTACACACAGCAGTGCTGAGTGTGTGTGCGTGCGTGGTTGTGTGCGTGAATGTTTGAACTTGCTGCACAACAACATGGATCTGTTTGTAGCCCACATTTGCCGGAAACTGACACGCTGTGAGATTGGGATGCACATTAAAAGGAATTGATTTTTGCATAATGAGCTCTCAGCATGCGGCCACATTAAGCTCCCACTGTGAGACTGGGGGAAGACGGAGGGAATTTGTGAAAGGATTTTGAACTTTTCATAAAAGTCTGTGGCATTTAGCAAACCCCTCTACACGGATCAACTTTTTGACTCATGCCTGGATTTAAAGCTTCAGGAGAACAAAGGAAGAGGGATCTCCACACCAACACAAGCTTATGGGGAAGAACAAGGGCTTTAACAATCAAAGCAGTCAGTAGATGAGTTGAAGTGCAAAAAAAAAAAAAAAAAAAAACTTCTTTAATGAATGTCTCAGCAATATATTTAACAAGGAAGAGGTGTATAAAAAGCTTATTTTTTTTACTTAAGATCCATATATCAAATACGTATAACTGGTTCCAGTTGTCAGGGAATTCTAATAATGGCACAGGCTCCATCTGAGGTATTAAAAATCTGCCCTCAAAGACTTTGACTCATGTTAATTAATCTTTGTTACATTTACAGTAAATTCAGTCATAAAGATGTGTGTTCTAAAAAATAAAAGTGGTTTCACTTTTTTCATGTCAACAATGACTCTTCAGCTCAGATCAAAGGTAATCGTGGAGTTCCACAGGGTTTAGTCTTAGGACCCACTCTTTTCATATTATACATGCTTTGTGTATGTAATACTACGAGGAAACACTGCATTGACGGCCACTGTTTTGCAAATAAAACATAACACTATCAATGAAACCAGATGATACTGATCAATTTGTCAAAATAGAAGCTTATTTTAAAGTTATAAAAGTCTGGATGAGCTGAAATGTTCAGCTCCTGATATCAGATAAAAGAGAAGTTATTACAGTTGGCACAAAACATCAGAAAGAGAAAATATGTAAACATATAGAAACACTGGATGGTGTCACTTTGACCTCAAGAACCACTATGGGGAACCTAGACGTTACTTTTGACAAGGACTTATCCTTCAAATTTTAGAATATTTGAAACAATTTGACATGGCTTCACCACCTTCACCAACATAATGTCTCACGTCAAAATGCTAGCTCAGAGTGACACTGAGAAATTAATCCATGCATTTGTCATCATATCTTAAAGAGCTGTTAGTCCCATATTACGCCATCACAACACTTGGCTCTCGGAATGATGACTTCCTGGAAGTTCTAAAGGTAGAATGGGAGGCAGAGCTTTCAGCTTTCGGGCTCCTCTCATGTATAACCAGCTAGTAGTTCTAGTTTGTGAAGCTAACACAGTCTCTACATTCAATGTTAGGCCTAAGACTGTCCTATTTATTAAGCTTACATTTAGGATTGGTTCAGGCCACCTGAGACAATTTTCTAATCATACTACAATAGGTTTGGACTGCTTGGATACCTTTACTGCACTGAGCACCTCTTCTCTCCTGTGCTCTCTTCATGCCATCACGTTTCACTGTTATATATCATTAATTTCCTGCTTCTCTGCTGTTTGTGGTTTCTGTTTTCTCTCTCTTTGTTCCCTTGTGCAAGATCTCTGACTGGACTCTTGTAATCTTGGCCTCCTGTCCCCACCAGTGAGTGGATTCATGACTGTTTGTTTTGACAATCTGTTTGTTGCCACTTGCTCTCTCTCTCGCCGTCATATCCCTTTCTCTCTCTCTCATTTAACCCCAACCAGAACAGTGGAAATCCTCTTGTTTTAGTTTTGGATTTGTCAGTTTATTTAAGATGGCCTTCTGCCTTGAATTTGGCCTGCATTTGACTCCTCTATTCACAGGCCATTTCAGAGTTAGAGCCGTTGCTCTCACATATGCAACCATGTTTATTTATCTTTTCTTAAAGTTGAAATTTAAATAATACATCTATTTGAAATCTGTCATGAAAATATATTTTTTGTTTTACATTTCTACATGTGAGTTACAGTTATGATTATTCATGTGTTACCTTGTTTGCTTTGACTGGGGACCTTGATTACACAGCCTGAAAAGAATAAAGCTCTATGAATTTACTGGCATGAATCAGCTCGGTCATGACTCCAGATGGAGTACATTGGGCTGTCCACTAATCCAGAGCTTTGTGGTTTGATCGCAGTCTCCACATGCCCTTTTGAAAAACGGTCTGGGAGAATTTGTGGATAACACTGGACCAGATGGAGAGGAAGCACCTTGCATGGCAGCGTTTCTGTGCAAATATCTGAATGTGGATGTCGATGCTGCAGAAAAAACAACCCACAACTGATCCCACATTTTAAGACAGTAAAATTTAGAATAAAAATAGGAATTATTTGAATGAACACTACAGCAGTACAAGAGGAGAAACATCTTTTTGTTATTTTATGGTACAGAAGATGGTGAAAATGTGACCTTTAAACAACGATCTACAAGTAATTCCTGAAAAACTGAGTATGGTTAGACGCGTGTATGAGCAATCAGAGTTCACTAAAGCAAAAAAGGAGAGACAACTCTTCTAAACTTCAGCTATTAATGGATATGGTGCAATCAGTGGCCATTCATTTATGGTGTGCAAAGTAAATGAATACTTTCCACTGAAGAAAACTTTCTGACATACAGTGCTTGTATGTGTATGATTGTGGTGGTGGGGAGTGGTTAAGCTCGAAGGCAAGGGAGAAAGATGGTAGAGCTGGCGGCAGAGAGGGGTGTTGGGGAGAGATAATTGGGATCACCTGTGGCTGATTATCGATTGTCTCCCCCGCTAACTGTCGCTGTGCTGGCAGAGACAAAAGAGAGCAACTCCAGGAGGGATGCGGCAGACGAACTGCAGGTTTTTTGTGTGTAGACCGGCGGGAAGTCTGAAAAGGCTCTCCAGTGATTGGTCGATGTTTTTTGCGGACCGTAGTGAAGCCTGAAAAGTCTCTCCATTCTTATCTATGTAGGACCCTGGAGTGAAAGTAAAGGACTGAAACTTAATGAGATGATGATGGAGGTGGCTCGATTGCAGCAAGGCAAGGCTGTGGCCGACCGGCGGTGCCTGGAGTCGCAGGTTGGGTGGTCAGTGAGGCAGACCCAGCTGCTGGACGGCCTGCTGTCCCGGTCGCAGGGCACACCAGGGATTCGGCCCAACCCTCCGCTCGAAGGCCTCACCCTCCCCAGGATGATCAACAAGGACAACCCCCAGCAGTTCACTGAGCTATTCGAGGCGATGGCGGAGGTGTGTGGGTGGTTGGCAGCGGAGTGGCAGCAACCCCTATTGACCAGAGAGGCACAGACAGCAGTGCTGAGCAGCCCGTGGCCCGGAAGAAAGTTTTGTCTGATAATACAAGTTTGAGCCACTGTTTTAAATGAGAAAGAAACCGCCAGAGGAATAGTTAGTGTTTCTCAATTCCGGGTGTTGGAAGAGGCAAACATCTAAAATATGTTGGACAGGAGGGCCTGAGGACGGGAAATGAGAAACAACCAACATTTTCAGAAGCTCCAAGTGACCAAATAAAGCTGTAGCATACATGACACATAAGTATCATCATTTAACCACCAAATTTGAGAAGAATTACAGACAAAAGAAAAGTTGACTCCAAGTGCTAACACGTTTGGTGTCAGACACTCCTTTTCAAATGACCATACTATCTGTATTAAATTATCCATCTAGGCACCAAGTACAAGCCCCAGTGTCACCAAGAGTCTGCACATATTCCCAACCATCTGAACCACTGCAGCTATAAAAACCAGAAGAACAAGCCAAAACTCTGCAGCTGCCCAGACAGAATCATCACTAGGCTATGAGAGTACAACCATCAGTTAGTCAGGTATGTTGTTGTGATCCAGGTGAACTGATGCTCTCATTCCATCTGTCGAGATGCGAGACTCATGAGCACAATGAGACCACTGCAATGAAAGCTGTGCAACGACAACACTACAGGTCAGATTTGTCCGCGGTGTAGCGACTAACACCATTTGACACCAACAAACATTATAAGGACAAGCAAAACAAACAAAAAGCAAAAAAGCTGAAAATTTAAATACACAACATGCACACAAAAAATACTGTACATGGTTTTCTCTGCAAGTAAGTATTTTATGACCTTGTGATACTTTCTTGTTTTTTTTTTTTCAGAAATGAAAATTTCATAAATTTATTTACAGCACCTTTGAGTCATCTCTAAAATAAATCTAGCAGTTTTAGTATTTTATGAAATATGTTCTAGCATTTCCTCATTCAGTGTATAAAAGTATATTAGTGGTTATGAGTAGACTGCATTCAGTTGCTGTTTTTCATTTGCCTCACAGTTATAGACCCCAGCCATTTTCAGTGTTTTGCATTGGAAGTGATTAAAGACTCAACACCTTTAGGTCGGTATTCTGAAGGTCTCTCATATTTTTTTCATACATGCTACATACAGTATTGATTTTACAGAAGGTAAAAGTTTTAGCAACTTGTAACTGCAGCTCTGCTCTGCTGCAGTGTTGCTCGACATGAAAATACACTGCTCATGTGGGTGGAATTGCTGGTTCCATATATATCCATACTGCTTTCTTACAAAACACTACAAAACTTGTGAACTCAGCCACATGTCCACAGCCACAGCCATGTGTCACCACATTCAGTCCTGCATGAATACTGATCATTCTATTTTTTGCTGCTATTTCATTAGAACTATAAATGGTGTCTGATCTCAGGTGAGAAAAAAAAGGATGTTTTTCATTGAGAAAATTATTCTCATTAAAGGTTCAAAGCCACTGGGACAAAAGCTCCTCTCACCTCCAAAGAGATCCACAAAGCAGCGGGCTCTTTCCTGAATAAATATCCCTTCGATGTCTGACACAGGACAAGAGACGACTGTTGTTGAAACATGATAATAAATTCACCTCAGCAAAATGTCATTCAAGAAGATTATATGTATAAATACAGTAGCCATATTTGTTTTGAAATTCATCTAACCTCATAATAAATGCATCTGCTTAAAGGGCGTTGCACTACGACTTATATTGTCGAAAAGTATGAAAACATTAAATATGAGGTTAAATAAAGTGACACACAATGCTGACATTTCCAAATATTGATATGATACCGAGCAACGTCACCAGGAGCCCAGGGGCCATGCTGGTATTAAATAAAACAGATGTACACCACTGCCAGAGTAAAGGGCACATCACCACCAAAAGTAGGACAATTCCTTCCTCCTTTCTTAATATGCACAGAGCATTCTGTCACCCTTAATTTTAACACAAGATTTAACACAAAATGCCCCATTTTCCACCTGCAACAACAGGATAAAATCAGCAGCTTTCCAACATTTGTTGGCTAATTTTGATAATTTGACAGAATTTTTTTTTTTTCTGGAGCATAAATTATATAGAAATTTTAAAAATTTGTTCAACCTGCTTATACCTATATATTTAAATTAAAACAAAATTATAACATGTCAAATTAAAGATTGTGCCATATATTTATAGGAGTTTTTTTAATCGTATATGGCACAGATTAGAGCATTGCCTACTTCTTTATTTTTAACTGAACATTCACTAAATTAATATGATTAGCAAAATCACAGCTCAAACGACTGTAAATCACGACTGAATATGACAATTAACTGTGTGGGCCCAAACAATAGCAAGTTTAAAAAGCAAATATTTCATAAATCTCCAACATATAAAAAGAGACACTCATTTGTTTCTGTGTGTTTGTTCATGTCTGTCGAGGGTTCATCAGTGTCACAGCCAGGATCCCTCTTGGCGTGCTTATTGACCCAGTTACTGTGGCTGTAGGAGCGTGGCTGTGAGTGCAATCCCTCTGCTGCATCTCATGTGGACAGGCAACTAACACTGTGTGAGTTAGTTCCCGTCGGTTGATGTTGCTCGGGCTGGCTGGAGGAGCCCGAGGACAACAGCAGTTCAATGCACGAGAGGGCAGATATGTCATCAACCCACAGACACAGCTGGGCGAATCTGGCAGCCGCCGTCTCTGCGCGGCTGGGATCTGCTTTTCCAATTTCCACACACACGCCAAAGTGGAAAACACAACACTTGTCAACAGTAAACATCCACCGCATTCACATATTAATGTCATGCACGACCTCGCGGAGTCACAAATGTTCGTGGAGTGACAGTCGTAGAAACATAAAACACACGAGCGAATAATGACATCAAAAAGACAATTTCAGTGGCCCACAAATTGTCTGCAGTCAGTTCGTATTATTCTCATGGTACATGTTGAGAACAAGACAGAGAGGAGGCGTTGTGGGTCATCAGTGCTTCAAAGAATCTCACTGGATGTTTCCATGTGTTTAATCATTGATATGCAGGAAGAAAACAACTGTATTCCTGCTGGTCTAAGGACAAAACCTTAACTCATGTCAAAAAAAATTCATTATTCTATCTTATTTTAGGCTTTTCTCAAACTGTAGACAAACTTGATTTCCTTTTTCTTTTTTCAATATTAGAAGCACCACAATTTATCACAAGTTCATTTTCCAGTTTGTTGACATAAAAGGTTGCAGAGGACTGACCTGTAAGTTGACTTGAGTTCTTCATGAAAAGCAATTTAGAACATGTGTTATCTTGTAATGTAGATTCATCTTTCATTTTTTGAACACATTAAACAGTTCTCTACAAACTAAGCATATGACTTCATCTTTGAGTTCAATAAATAAGTAGTTATATGTCCACCTTGCAATGAAAACGCCACATTCTCTATTAAGCTCCCCTTTTTCTATTTTTTTTAATTAATTCATTTTTTTTTTTTTTTTACTATGAGCACGTTTGTAGGGTAATGGTTGATCACCCTGCCAGTAAAGGTGCCCACAGCCACAAACACCACAGAGTGAAATAAACTAAAAGCAATGCCGTCATCCTGCATGTACTGTGTACAATCATTTTGATTTGATTCATTATTTCTCACTGACCTCTCATGGGCTGGTCAGGAACGACCATAGAGCCACATTTGGCTCGCAGGCCATTTACAGTTTAGAAAAAAAAAAATCTTCATTTCATGTTACAAGCTCAAAAGTGTACACTTTCATTTCCTCAATGGTCTTGAAACCTCATGTTTGCGAATCCATTCATCCATTCAACAACTTCTTTATTGCTTTATTCACTCCAGGGTTGTGAGGTGCTGGAGCTGCACTAACTATGGATGAAAGCAGAGTACACACTGGACGGGTCTCCAGTCCTTCACACCGCAAACACAGAGAGACGGACAACCACACACGTGTGTGCACACACACATGCATACACACAAACACATTTACACCTACAGGCAACTTCGAGACACCAATTAACCTTGCATGCATGTTTCTAGACTGTGGAAAGAAACAAGACTACCTGGAGGAAACCCAAGCACATGTATGGAGATCATGCAAACTCCACACAGAAAAACCTAGCTGGACTCATTCTCGTCCTGAAATTACATCAATAATATATTTTGCAACATTAAATGTTCAAACCAATGTAAAAAACAAAGTCAAAAACAGCTGAGAGTACAATAAAGGTCTAATCATGTGCAATGTTTTAAATATTTTCCTGCTTTAACTCACATTGATATATTCACGTATGATGGATAATTACAGCTATTGCTTCAGAAACACATTAGCAAGTTGTGGCATTGTTTCATGTATCACTGACATTACTCTAATCATAACCTGCTGCAGCTCAGATCAGGGAGTCTGCTGCCATGCCAGGTACAGCTGATGATTTAAGTCCGGCAGTAAGTAACATAAACAACATATCAGCAGTCACGGTGCACACAAAATATCCCAAATGCAAAGTCCAAACTATGTTATTTTTTTCCTCCACAGAGCTCCCAGGAGCCTGAATCCTAAAAGAATGTAGGACTTAGCAAAATGATTCATTTTCATTGATGAGGGCACTGAAATGAATTTGGAGGAGGGAATGTGGTTCAGTTGTGAGAATATTCTCCAAACTTTTTGAACCATTTGTCCCTCTGTCTCTCTCAGGAAACATAAGTTTCATTGCTCCAATTACTTTGATAGAGATCTTCACAGTACAGAAGAAAACCTGCTGGCTTTGACAGAGTGATCCCCAAACCAACATGAGAAGTTGAAATGCTTTGAATAAAAGCTTGGTAGACGATACCTAAAGCTTCCTGGCTGACATTAACACAGCGAGTCAGACTGATGTTGACTTCAGTGTTGACATAAAAACTCAACATAACTTTGCTTCTCCAAACCGAGGACAGGCTGACCTCCATCTGCTTCTGGTGGTTCAAAAACTGAGCGTGTATTTCACACAACCTCACCTCGAATAATCCTGTTCATTAAACCCGTGAAAAGGCACTCACTGACAAAAAAGCAACTCTTTTTTTTTTTTTATCTTTAGTTGCTGTCTAAAGCTAAGAAAAGAATAAATTCACTTTCTTTGTAATTGATGTAAAGTAAACCAAAATCACCATATTTCATATCTTATACCTTAAAGGTGCTGTAGGCAGGATTTTGCTAGTCAAAGCTAATTTTTCTGTGTTTTCTTTGGATTAAATGTTAGAGTATCCATTGATAATCCTTTAGGAGTGTAGCATAATTGCACTACCGCGAAGGCGCAGCATTTCCATCTGCCTTTGTTCTGAGCTGAAAAGGAATCTCAACAGCTCCAGGTATCTTTGACCAATCAGAAGAGCCCATGAGACTCTAACCGTGATTGGTCGAGGGGCGTTCGTCGCACGTTCTTGTGCGAGGGGCTTAACTTGTGTAAGGGCGTGAGAAAACAGGCCAGGATTGGCTCTGCTGGGTTTCAAATCGCCATCTTAGATGGGTCAAATTGCCATCTTGCTTAGGTAACCCTAAGCAAGATGGCGGAGATGCGGAATCCTGCCTGTCTATATATAAAATACATGTCCTTGAAGGTGAAGTGTTGTATGGCAATGTAATATGTTATTTGCAAAAAAAAAAAAAAAAGGCCTAAATATAACCTTTGGGATGCACTGGATGTATGTTTGTGAATGAACATGCTGTAATTTGCCTTATATTCATGCATATGATGTCAAGCCATTATAGAAAATGTAAAGAAGTTTGGTCATTTTTCATAATTCTCACCAATTCTCAAAATCCTATGCAAACTCTACCAGTCTCAATGTTCAGTACTGCATTAATGAAGTAATTACTGGTTTTCAGAAGAAATAACTAATAAAGATCAGTGTCCTGTAAACAGTTAACTAAAGTCATAGAGCATAAACTTGTGCTTTTACCTGGCACAAGTTGTGGTTGCTCAAACAAAAAGAGAAAATCAAGTTTTGATGCAGTTGGTGAGACCATTAAAAATAATATTTTTCTTATTGTTTCAAATCAGCACAACATATTTCTTGGTTTTCTGGTACACTGACAAATGTAGCAGCTAAAATTATAATTATTTCGCGAAGCACTTCTTTTCTGTCTTCACATCGAGCAGTTTGCAGCCTCAAGCAGCAAGCTACAACAGCTTCCTAGTGGTCTAATTTTGGAAACTTCTCAGTTCTCTTTTGAAGCCATATATCAATAAATAAATAAATTAATTAACACGCACTGTAGTCCAAGACAAATCCTATCTGTTTCTCAGACTGCATACAGTGTCTCCTTGAGCAAACAGCAAAGTTCAGAAATGGCAATGATGACAAAATTGATGGTAAAGTTGAAGTTTCTGTGTCAAATTCATGCCTCTTTCCCATCAAAATGAAATGCAGGATTTAGGGATTTAAATCAGTTCCTTGGCTTTTCGTGTTACCGTACAGCTGCATATAGATGGATGAACCAGCTGAACTGACGTCGGAGGTATTTTCTTATTTCACCCTCAAGAAGTTGGTGCCGTGTGAATCAAATGCACTACGTCTCACTTCTGTAACATCAGATGATCCTAATTGAATGGGGCAGCTCTAGATATAGCCCAGGCCTTTCAGATTGTTCAAAGGCAGTTCCCTTATGTCTTTTATGAAATGATATCAGCTTTGAGCTGTCATCCCGTGAGAATTCCTCCGTGCTTTACAACCAGAGTGCGTAGAGATTTTTCTGTCAGCCAGTTTGTTCCCTAACCTCTTCTGATGGTCATAAATATGCAATTAATAACATCTAAGTAAAATCCTGAACCAAGGCTGAATATTTCAACTGCAAACTGAAAAAAAATGCTTTGTATACGGTATGTCAAAGGCAATTATCTTCAGGTGCTTTATTTCACATTGACATAATTGTAGCAGAGACGGCAGATGGCTCTATCTAATTTAATAAAACCGAAGTGAACAGCGCAGTAGTGATCTCTAAAAGGGTTGACACTCCACTGACTCAGGCATAAAAAACAGTGACCCAAAGCAAAAAACACTAACATCCATTTCTCTGTGTTTGTTGTGAGAACAAGTCTCCCATTTAGAAGTGCTTGACTTGGCCCTGTCGCCAGGCAACGCTACACAGAGAAGCCTCCGAATTAGTGAAGCATGAATGGGCTGATGAGCAAGTCCCAAAACAGGGCTTTCTATTTGGTGGTGTGCTTTACATGCTGGAGTGAGGTTACAGAGGGGAGGGTGAGAGCGACACAGAGACACAAATACATCCTAGAAGTTCACACAGGAAGACACATTACATGCAGATGTGAGGGGACAAAACAGTGAATATGAAAATCTTGTCTTGGAACCAAAGAAGATACTTATACTTATCATAATGGTTGCATTACAGCGCCTTCAATAGCTTGTGCAATACAGCTGCATCATTAGACCCCATTCAAGTAAGTGCTCAACAAGGACAAAGTGCTTTGTAATACCAATCTAAACTGATGTCCAAAATTAGACTTGAAACTTTCTCACTATAGTGTTTCCAAAAGTGAGCACACTGCAGCTGTGATCACCACTGCCTTTACTTTTAGAGGGTACTCCCTCCAGGATGTCCATCCTGGAATTACTAATGTGCAGCCAAGAGAGTGGCGTCATGCTTTGTAAGACACTTGTTAAATGGGAGCATGTTTCAGGTTCACACGACTAAACCATCTGGAGCCTTTACTATTGAAAATCCATGTTTCTAGACATGCAGCTTCCTTGGGAACAAAATGATGGCCAAATGTTCACATCAATCTAAACAAAGCAAGATAAACTCACGTTTTTAGTAACACATTATTATTTTTTGCATTTTTTCCCACTAAGTGATCACATTTATGATCAAAAACTAGCATTAACAGTACACAGCAAACATGTCAGTGAGCACTGACTAACTAGCATTTAAGTTGGCATACATGTGATGCTGTCACAGTTCAATATTCTCTATGTTTTTAAATTAGTTTCCCTTTCACTGGGTTGACACCTAAAAGCAGTGATGCTGTGGTGTTAATGAGACACAAAGTGAAGCATGAATGGAGGAGTGTGTGACTCCATTAAGTGGGCATGTGAAATGTGTGTTACAATGTCTATCTTATTATTAAACAAATAACTGTCCAATTAAGCAACATGAAGAACCCATACCAGAAACACAAAATATTAAGTTTAAATAAAATGATAAATCTTAACTTGATCAAAAAAAGAATTCAGCAGAAAGCCACGTTGTTTTAACCCGACTCAAATAAATCTCTGACCTCTCAGTTCCTTTGTGAACAGGCATTGTCTACATAGACAAATGCAAGGAAATACTTATTCTAAAAGCTGTAAATTGAAACTGTTCATGCAACAAGTAATTGGGAATGTAACTCTTGAGTTATAATCTGTTATTTTTCAGAAAACGCAATTTGACCTATATTTTCCTCCTTGCAATCTGTAGTTTTCTGAAAAGGTCCATGTAGCTTAATTGCATCCAGAGCTTGCACTGGAAATTTAACTCAATTTCAGTATTTCATACAGAGGAATTGATTTTCAATGTTATTTATGACAAGATAGTGGTGGATAACTTCTAACTACTGACTGACGCAGCACAACAGTGAAGTGGCTTCGTGGATTATAAAATATGCAGCAAACCTGAATATTTTCCAAGCATTAAAAATATTCCCTCAATTGTGTCTGCATGAAAACCCTCTTTTAGTAAAGTGCATGCATTCTGTTAGTGTTGATTGGTGTTTTGACAAAATCTTTATATCATTTAGAGTGTTTGATTGTTGGCTGAGTCCTCCGCGGAGTAACGATCAGCTGTTTATCTCTCCAGCCGTCATCGCGGCTCGGAGCGCTGTCCGTGGTGCTGAAGCGCTCCGTCAGTCCAGAGCAACCACAGCCAAACGCAGCGCGTCCGCACAAACAGATCAAGCAGACAACGTGGGTTTGGTGTCTGTCGTTGCTTGAATGTCCATAAGTTTCCTTTAAGTTGTATTTATCTATCCTCTCTTTCCACTTTATTTTATCTAATCCTAGCAAAAGATTAGTTGGGTTAAACCGACTGTATTTGTTTGTAAATAGAAGTGCAATATTTGCGTATGACAAAATTATGATCAAATTCAAAAAAAGGAGTATAATTTCAAATACAAATTAGTTGTAGAAAAAAAGGGCGGCACGAAGCACAAAATAATCTTAGAAATGTATAGTATGTCTCGAACAATTTTTCAAATGTCGATCATAAACAGTGCGATAAAACGCTGTTCTTTTGACTTCAATAATGTGTTACAGTAAAGCAGGAAATGCAGTCACCACACATAAATGTCAGTCAAGTGTGTTCATAAGTTTGTGAAAGAACCCTTTCTTCCTCCATATCCAACATTTTTCAATCTAAAGACTTGATGTTTAGTCTAACTACTAAAATTAAACTAAAGGAGGATTAAAACGTCAGTTCAGGGGTGACAGTTTCGTTGTGTGAATGTGTTTGTGTTCATTATTATGTTTGTTTTTTTAAATAAAATTACAATAAAGACAATTGTGATTGTTCTGATTCAGTCTGGGTTTCGAGAGTAAAAATATTCCTTAAATTCATAACATTCAAAGAGCTGTCACAGAGATTTTTTTTTTTTACCTTCTCGAAGAAGACTCGCTGAAAGAAGCCTCGGTTTCCTCCTGTTTCCTCTCGTTTCCCGCCTGTTTCCTCCTCTGTCTCTCTCAGTCAGCTGGAGTCCTGGGTTTTCCGCGCGGTAAGCCTGAACTGAAGCGGATGAGAGGCTGCAGCTTGTGCGCCGCTACTACGCCAGCCCGTACTGAGGCGCGTGGCGCTGCTGTGCACGTGCGGTCAGCCACGCGCTCCACCTCTGCTCTCAGGTGTGAGGAGAAGAGAGGGGCAGAAGGGGGCATGAGTGAGGTTTTCTGGCTAATCACGTACAAAGAGTAGCAGTTATATAATAATAATAATAATAAAACTTCTTGTTCAAGTCTATGAACGTTTAATTGTGTGCTCACTGTGCTTTCCTGAAAACTAAAGCCTGTTGGCTCCCAGCAGCTGTCATGAAATGGCGTAGGGAGAGTGGATGCCCCCTCAACTGCAAATGTTGCAGGTTCGACCCCATTCCCTCCTTTCAATATGTCTATGTGCATCTCTGGGGATCTTGTCTGCAGTGGGCGGGGTTTAGTGGAGTGAAGGAGGTGCTGTCACGTGAAGTTGAATTGGTGTCAATTCTGGTCATGTAGCAGTTAGACACAAGTGTGGCTTTAGGCTGCAGGGCACGTGGTGGACTCCCTTTCTGGGGTCAGTTCTCTGATGGTCAGGGGTTCCCATATAGGCATAGTGGCAACAGAGCTTACAAAAGACAAAGAAAAAACAGGACGGTTCCTTTAAAATTCTGAAAAGGAGATCAGTGATGTTGTTATTGTTGTGTTGTTGTCTTCCTCTGTGCAACATCTGCTTCACATGGAAACAGCTGTACATCTGATATGCCAACGCAATCTACACACATGTTTCCACATGAGATCCAGAGCCAGCTGTAACGGCAATGACAACTGGGAAAGAAGTAACTGTGCTTATTAAATACACCAAACTAAACTGTGTCGAAATGTAATAATCCCATCTTCAGTACAACACTGATCTGCTGAGGAGCCATTAGATGGCACAAAACGTCCCTTGACACAGATTTTCATTCAGCCAGTTATGAAGAATTTGGCTAATTCAGTGCATTTGTGCGTATGATAAATGAGCAGAATACAGGCTGAAGTGAATGAAGAGGCTGTCATCAGGTTGGCTCAGACTTGACTTTTCACATAACTTCTTGTTGACCTCACCGGAAGGGAATCACGCCCTTTCAAATGTTGCGTTCCTTCAATTCTTCTCTCTGACGCTCGTCACTAACACGTTCAGGCATCACTGTATACAGATGAAGCAAAATTAATTAGTTCTTTGCTTTTTTACACTTGACACATATGAATGAAACTAGGTTTTGGTGTTTTGAACATTTCAGAAGGGCATTTTTTTTCAGTAAGTGTGTCAGAATAATCAAAATAAAGCAAACAAGTATACAGCAAAGTATGCGTTGGGGATTACTGCAGGGATGGGCAACTTTGATCATAGTGAGAGCCATCAAAATGTAATTCTCACTTCCATAAAACCAACTTGTCACGATTGTTTAGCAATAGATGAGAATCAGACCAAATAAGTTAACATGAAGACTAACTGAATGCTTGATCATTTAAAACTTTGTGGCAGCACTGTTTCATCTTTTCGCATTCAGCGAAGGCTTTAATAGTTCCTTTCCCCTAAATGTATTTTTTTCATCAGCAGAATGACAATAGAATCTACAGAAGATCCTTAACATTGTCAGTGCACGAGGCACTATCTTGTTTCCTTTTCTTGCCTCTATTTTTCCTTTATATAACGCAAACATAAATCATTCAGTCAGCCTCTGTAATGTACTCCTGCCTCAGTCATTACTCACACAGATGCAGATATGTACCAGACGATAGCAATCATGCATCTGTTTCACTTGAGGCGGTAGCAGCTCTCATAACAAAACAATATGGTTGTATATGACTTAGCTCCAGCAGTTTCATAACAGATGAAGTTAAGCTGAAGATGCACATTTGTGTGTGTGTGTGTGTGTGCGTGTGTGTGTGTGTGTGTGTGTGTGTGTGTGTGTGTGTGTGTGTGTGTGTGTGTGTGTGTGTGTGTGTGCTGAGAGAAACCATATGGACTGAAACCACACACCAGGACTTTCTGTAATCAGATGGTAGCTATGCATTGTCATAAAACAATGTGCAGTTCATGTCTGCATTACGACATTTCCATGTTTGTGTATTGCATAACAGACTGAGCACAGTTTTCAATTAATTTAAATTCACTTTTATACGGTGCCAATTAAAACTTTTTTTTTTTTAACAATCCCACATGAGCCAATATAAGCAAAAGAGAAGAAAAAAAATTCCCTTGGAAGAAATCCTGCAGAACCAGATTGAGAGGTGGAGGCTTGTCTGCTGCAGCAGTTGGAGCTGGGGGATCGCAAGAGAGCAAAAGATTGGACAGAGAAGCAGAACATCAAGCGATCAAGCTGACATCAGGTAGCAAATTAATCCACTCATTGCAGACTTCATGGATTTAGGAAGGCCTGATCAGAAACTTGCAGTAAGGTAGAGAGAGATGACAGAACACAGACTACAAGAGAGAGAATGAATATGAATGGCTGTGATGGTGACAGAGCCATACAGAGAAGGAGAACATTTCAGTTCGATTAAAAAGCTCTCCAAGCACAACAAACCTACTGCAATTTCAAAGAGAAAAACAGCCATGAGTAAGATTTTAAATCAATGTAAGCATAGTGACAAGTGTTTGCTTCAAATACTAATGTAATAATAGAGAAAAAAAGTTTGAAAACTTTAAGAAGAAGAAAAGAAAGAAAAACACAACTCCTGCCCATCTTGCTATGTGTTGTAAAACCATGCAAAGCCCCTCCGATAACTCTGAAGCAGGACTGAGGACACTGGCAGTCTGCCATGTATGAGCTGCTGTAATTATAGGCCTCATTTGGTGAAACATCAGGAAGATAGATGAACGACAGCAGGCAAGTTGCTGACCAAAGTTTTTGTACTAATGAGTGAAATGATAATCCTGAGTGGCAGAGAGGCCAAAATTTTAGATAAATTGAATAAAATCTTTCTGGGTTCAGCACTGTTCACTGACAAAAATACCCGACTAGTTTACTTTTAAAAAAGGGCAATTTTTTACATAATTAATTGATTTTGGTGAATCCAGATTGTTCTTTAAGTGACTTATTTAATCTTTCTTACATGAAAAAACTGTGTTATGTATTTTTTTACTTTCTTCTGTAAAGATACTAAATAGAACTTCTATTGTTGATTCAAAGAGTCAGTCAAAGTTAAATTCTCCACAGATTTATTTTTCTCAGTGTAGGAACTAATATTTACATGTCAGCCTCAGCTGTCTTTTGAACGTACAAGTTGATCTCTACCTGTTTCAGTGCTCAAAACAGTGAAGTGGAAGGTAACCGATGAACCGTGTTTCTCTTAAACATCTTTTGAGAATATATTTTACTGTATGATAAAAACATTAAGGACTGCATTCAACCGTAGTGCAGAACAAACCGTTAAAACACTACAAATATGTGAAAGCCATATTAACCTTCGTTAGACAAGCGTTCGGGTAGGTGACAGCTGAGCTCATTTCCTGAAAATAGGATGCATAATCTTAAAAAGAAATCCTCATAAACCTGTTTGATTTGCAAAAAAAGAAAAAGTCAAGATGTGTTAAAAAGGTAATACATCTGAAATCCTGCAGTTTCTGTCAGGGGCTTAGTTGAATATCTTTTAGTCTTTTGTAAATATTATGTGCCGCATCTGTTATTTCTTGCTTCACGAGGACTTGTGCTCAGCATCCAACAAATGAAGAAGCCTGAACGCCAACACAGCTGACAAACTTTACATCCGCATGAGATCATAAAGAAAAACATTGTTGGTGAGCTGAGCTGAGACCAGTGTGTTAATTTTTTGTAGGATTTCTTTTAATTAAAAGCCATTTCCTTTTTCCATTTTTTTTTCTCAGCAAAATCCAATCAGTTGTTCTGTTGGTTCTCCTGTTTTGTCTTACCTTAAAACATCTGTGGGCCTATTTTATTTATTATGGCAGCTGGTTGGTGGGTGACATGTATTAGGAAGCAAGAGAACATTTTGCCCTAAAAACGGCTGCGAGCAAAGCAGGAAAATGACAAGCAGAAGGATTTGAGTCAGTTTGACAAGGGACACATTTTCCTGGATGGACCTGTGGGGGCAGCCGCAGGTCGCCGTGGTCAAGGCAAGTTCAAGTTAAAGCAAGACGATTAAAGGTAATGCTTTAAAGAAAGTTGTGAACATTCTTATTTTTGGTAAGCATAAATGACATCTGCCCAAAATCAGGCAAATATATCACTCATTCAGTAAAGTCATAACATTTGCACTGAACGGTGGACATTAAACAAACATTACGTTGTCCTTAAAGTGTTAAGTACATATAAATTTTAACATCTCGAGTCGTGAAAGAAACACTCAGTCGCAAAGTAATGGACCTCATTTTGCTTTTTTTATTTGCATTATTATACATTAGGTACAAATGACACAATCAATTACAAGGTAAGTAGCTCAGACTCATTTTAAAGGTTTCAGGCTGATGAGAGGAGAAAACAAACATACACCATTGGCAAAATACAATATATTCTTTCTTTTACAGTCTATGTAGATATCTACTGTAAGTCATTTATGTACAAGGACAGGGGTGCAGAGATAATAAATGAACAGAGGAGAGTTAGAGATCATGGTACTGTGTGGGTCAAGATATAAGGCATTCCTGCACATCACTGATCCTGTGGCCTGTACGGCAAAGGGAGAAGCAACACAACCAACAGGACACAGCAGAGAGTAACTAAAAGGAGGAAATACGTCATACCAGAGTCATCTAAAGCAAAGGAAAACACTGAAAGAAATGCAAAAAAATGCTTTAAAAAAGGAGTTTTCTCAAACCTTCAATCTATAAGAAAAGAATGTACTTCATTATAACCTGGCCATTAAATGAACTGGACTAAAATAAAACGACGCTGAATCGACTCAAAAGAAATGTAAACAAAGCAAAACAACAAGTAAATGTTATTGACACGTCGGGAAACCAGAGGAGAAAAAGGTCGACTTGATGTCATCCCTGTTGAGTGAATTGCACAAGAGAGCTCAACTGCTTTCCTGTCATGGGAGTTAAAAGGTGAAAGTGGGAGGACAGTGTCAATAAGGTGATGGATTGACTTGGCACAGGCACTGAGGAAGGAGGTACATCTCGAGAGAGAGAGAGCGAGAGCGAGGAAGAGGAGCACAGAGGGGCGAGAGAGGGACGGTTCAATGAGACGAGGTACAGGGGTTGTACTTCAAATCAGCCATCATCATCTACCCTGTCAGTCAGTTAACCGAACCGAATCCATCACCTGGTCATTCTTCCTTCACTCCCTCATCACCCAGCATCAGGTATCAATAGTATCAATACCGCTATTCATCAATCTGCCACATTATTCAGTCATTAGTAGGCACAGGGAGGTAAGGGTAAAGCAAGTAGAGACGCAAGGTTGAATCCAGTTTCTTAGACTTTTAGTGACGGTTGTTGGTGTCGGTCAATAAAATTTGTGCTGCTGTTTTGTAGAACTTTGAATTTTACATTCAGGTAAATAGAAAGAGGCGCTAAAACACCACAAAGGAGGGGATGAGCAAAAATGGAGTCAACTGAAATTAAAAGCTTGGGAAGTAATTAAAAGGGTTTGGTGTATGGAATATGGATTAGAAAGAAAAATTAAAATGACTATGTACAGAATGTCTGTACAAGCTGGGAAAGGCACACAAGGGAAGAGTATTAATCTTTGTTATGCCCACACTGAACAAGTCAACAGAGACTCTATTAAAGGGATGGATCTAGAGCATAAAGTCAGGACATCGTCAAATACAGAGGCGCAAGTAAGGCTTGGACAAGGGCAAGACGGTTGCTGTATGTACAAGGTATATATTTTCTGTTATATTCACTGTAGATGTTAAATGAAATGCTCCACAACCTGAAATTCTTTTTCAGACAAACTTCTGCTGACGACGAGACGATCCAGTAACTGGAAAAGAGGTTAATCTAGTAACGTGCACGATAAACTGTCTATCAAACTGACCGACTGGCATTGTTATGTGTACTGACACGATGTGCACTGATATACTCATGGCAGCATGCTACTATAAGTGACGTGGCCAACAGAGCAGCCTGTACAAGGGAGAAGCTGCCACAGAAAGTCATCCAGCTAGTGCAAGGCTGCTATCGTCAGGTTCAGGTTTTCTCCAGGTTTGGCACATGCAAAAAAAAAAAAAAAAAAGTTGTCTAAGAAGTTGTTTGGAACATGGGAGGAGAGAGAACATGCGGAACACGGATAGTTTTACAAACGTCTCATGAATTCTTATCTATATATTGGTCAGATTGGGGTTTTAAATGTGATCTTTGAAACACTCCTGAATGTCTTGAGCAGAAGCTTCAGAAATAATAAAAAAAAGGGACAACAAAGAAAACAACTGAAAGAAAAAGCTCAGAAAGTGACATAAACACAACATTTACGATAAAGATATTAACCACAACTTGTGAGACACTATTGAGCGAGTACTCGCACAGGTCTACTCGTCTAATCCACGAGTCGATGCTCCTCCTCCTCCTGTCAGGTAAAGGCAGAAGGAACCAGGAGCCAAACTTCGTCATACTTCGACTGAACTAAAGCTACGTTTCCATAAAAACTCTTAAAAGTAGCATTATTTGAAGTATTTATATTAATTCATGAGCTGTAGTACATGCTGACTTAACCTCTATTTCAACAGTCTGTAATAACATCAGACTATTTGTGTCGTTGCTATTTAACTATAATTTGAAACAGGCTAGACAAGGGGTGTGAAACTCTTCGAGGATTTATCGATGGAACCAAATAAAATTTGTCTGAAACCACAAACCATATTGAACTTTAACAATGTTGTACATTCGAGGGCCTTAGCTAAAGATTTGTGCCAATAAAATGGGCACAGATGTGTATTTTGGCCCCTTTTTATTTATTTAAAAGTAACTTTGTGCAAAAGTTTATCTTTAATTTGGCTAATCTGGATCAGTGCTTACAGTGACACTCCTAAAGTGTTGAGCAACGATCCTCTGCAGGGGGCGGCCGAGACAATCTGTCCACATTCTGACACGTTATAACACCAGACGTTCATCAACACAGAGGGCGACTCTCAAAGCGCAGATCTGAAGCGGAGCACCGCTCTAACACCGTGACGTTTTGGGGGTTTCATATTCTATCGCATGCAGCATTTAGCGCATCACGTACATGATGGATGCCTACCGAAAGCATGCAGATACAGAGGAACATTCAACAGCCAGAAACGCATCCAACCAACCCACAATATGCAGTTTAAGTAATCGATAATCACTTAAAAAAAAAAAAAGAGAGAAAGGAAAATAAAAGATTTGATATTTTTGACAAACACAATCAGAACTGATATTTGTCACAACTTGCTCGCCCTGGACTCTGTTTCAGACATCCAGCTGTACAGAGCTGATGTGTTCTGGGCTGTTCGCTGTTTAAGCTCTTTACACATACAAATATCGGCTTATCTAATCAATGTAATAAAAGCACATTCAGGTGTTTGTATAAAAACTGTAACTTGCTATACTCTTTTTAAATAACTCATGATTATTTACAAATGAGTTAAACATTGATTTTGGATATATTAAAGTATTGATTTGCTGTAATGAAACGATATGTATGAGAACACAAAAAAGAAGAGGTCAGTCCAAATGAATGTGTTATTCAGGATATCCAAGAAACAACAAGGTTTTTGACTAAAAATGACTCAAAAGTGGAAAAAAAAGTTTGTTCTCAAGACAACAGAATGATAAACAAAGATCTGATATGCAGTATCTGTAGTTAAGAGAACTTTTTCTATCAACATATTGAGGGGACGAAACATTATGCAACAAAACATTGCATGGATGAAACATAAAAAAAAAAGAAGAAGAAATACAAAATAGTTCATCAAAACGCCTGCCTTCTCATGAAGCCGTTAATGAGATTGATGTGAGGCCAGGGGCACGGCTCGGGACAGAAACACTGAAAAACAAGACAAACTGTAAACTGTTTAGGTTCAATTTCAAGGTAGATTGTTTGAAGACTGCACTCACACTAAGCTGAATAAAGTTCTTGTGTTCACATAGTGTCCACTACATCACTGACGGGGTAAGTTTACAATCTGGCAGGTCAGGAAGGGGAAAAAAAAAACAACAGATGTTGGAATAATCCTGTTTGAAACTAAAGATAAGCTCTGATTAATTGGAACTAACTGTTTAATACCTACATGCCTCACACATCTACATGTCCACAGGCTGTGTGTAGTATGCTTCGGTACATACGTGTTGATTTGCTACGCACACTGGGAGAAACAGTTCAATGATGCATCGTCACAAACCGATCAAACAGGAGAATAACTGTAAACATGTTACAAGAAACATTGAATCCTAAGGTGCTGTTTCAACGGCTGCACCGCCTGTCCTTCATATTTGGATAGAGTTTCGACACTGCCTCGTTTGGGTCACCAGGATATGCGTGATGCTGTGTTGGTTTATACATCGATCTGCAGGCAATCATCTTTATCTACTGAGATTAATTTAGACAATAAGATGTATAATATACACTTTTATAAAAGCCCTGAACACACTCCTGTCTCAGTGTGTCCAGGTTAAGGAAGCACAACCTTATATGCAGCGAATGCTAATAATTAAACTGAAGACATTACGTATTTTGGTGTAAAGGACCAACTCTATTATATAATGACAGAAATTAAAGCACAGAACATATGTGGATGCCACAAAATCCTGATTATCCTATGAACAACATCAATAATTTTGAATCTACTGTGGGTCTTGGTCAAGTTGTAGTCAGATGTTAGGTTGGCGTTTGGTTAAGTGGGTGGCAGTGAGCAGGGAGGTTCTTCACACAGCGTTTCCCGTCCTTCTCATACGCTGTTGGAGAGCGACGGGTGGATAAACTGTGGGTTGATGAAAGAGAAGCCTGCGAACTCCGCCTGGTCGATGTTGGCGATGACCAGCTCGTCCGGCGGCGTGAGCTGAGGCTGCGTGCGAGTGAAGAACTTGTCGAAGTTCTCCGCTCCTTTGCCGCACTGTGGACAAGGAAAACAGAAAAGACGTTTGGAAACGAGATGAATACAGGAGAAAAAAAAATGCAGGCGGATCAGCTGCATAGAACGGACGAGAGAATTAGGTGCAAAGCTTCAAGTGAAGGCCAGTACACAGCATCTACGAAAGGCCACGGCCATGGCATTCAACACAGTTTCTCAGAATGTGCCACCAAAAAAAAAAAAAAAAAAAAAAAGAAAGAAAAAGCCCAAAGCACAAGTCACACATCATGTCCATCATCAGACATCATTCGTCACTACCACTGTCAACAACATTCATATAACAAAAAGAAAAATAAAAAAAAACACACTGGGCTGGGCGAAGAGCACAACAAGCAATATTTGTGACTTCTCCCACCTCGACCTGTCGGATAATTAAATGCATCTTCTTCCTGCCTCCGGCCTACATTAAAACGCACAACGTTACTGCACCTGATCCCTGCCGTTTCCCAGCAAGGTGTCAACATCAGATTACATGCTCTACATCTCATTCACCTGAAACACAACGCGCTCTCCTGAACGCCGTATCGACACAGGCGCAGCTGTGGAAAAGCAACGTGGCTTCAAATAAACAAAGATTCCAACTAATTCGATGAGAGGAAATTATGTGGGTACGTTCACCCTGAGACGATCTGCTTCCACTGACATCCTAACCTGCTGTGGTGCAGACAAAGGATGCGTACTTAGCGTTCATAGATTAATAAGTGTGGCAGGGCTGTAATAAGAGCGATGCAGGCTGCTTCTGTGATGAAAAGAAAATTAAATTAAATCAAAATCACAGAAACGCTCATGTCCCACAGTGAGTGAAGAAGAGCGTCAGGTATTTTTATAAAAATATTGTGTTAAAAATGGTCTTACATAATGAAACATGTGGGTGCAAACATGCTGCAATTCCCTTTGGTTAAAAACAAATTATCATATAAACATATAAAAGAACATCAAAGCACAATGTGTGCAAACTGTAGCATTTTTTGCTTTTGAGGATGTTTAATAACTTGTTATCAGACCAGCTTTGAATAAAACTACTTATATTTTTCATATTGGCAAAAAAATTACGAAACAACAATGCTAACAAAGCTATTTCACTTCTTTTACCACAGGATTAATACTTGTTACCGTTTCTATAGATAAATAAACACTGTAGAGTGCATAAAGGAAACACTGCATGCCTGCTTCAGTTTTCTCCATTACATTTATTTCCATTGGTTGTTTTCTTGTAATGTTTTTGTGCCTGCAGGTGATTATGTTAAATCCTCCTCTGTGACAAGGCTTTGTCGACCATCTGTTCAGGAGTGTGTATCCTAACATACGACAGGTTTCATGACATGATACACAGCAGGTAAACAAACGTGATGGACAACTATGACATTTGAAAATTGAACATACTAACACACAAAAAAGAAAAGGTTTAATTGAAATAATGCACTTGATATTTACATCAGTTTTGTCAAGTCTTTAACTTTCTCAACAAATGTGTTCTTTGTAATTTTACTAGTTATGATGTGTTCCTGACAAAAACACTCTTTAAACTTATCTTCTATTTGCTGACGAAGGACCAAGGTTTGTGAGAGAAACAGGGAGGATGATAGAAAGCAGTAAAGAAAAATTGTTGTATGCATAAGTCGCCCCCCTGCACAAGAGACTCAACTACATGAAGACATACATGCACTAAGACGTACACACACTCACAGCCTTACACACACAATTCAACTTGAAAGCTTTTGAGTTTCCTTGGGGAGCTGCTCTTCTCTTCTGCAGCTGACTGTCAGTGTATCTGTGAAACTGGAGTCCACACACCCCGACACGGGAAAGAAAATAATCCTTCAGCGAAAGCTCTTCTGTACACTCGTCCAGCGGGACTCATGTTCAGTGGGGATAAAACCTGAGGTCCTCATAAGGTAAACTATTAAAGTACAACTACAAACTAAGGTACTGTATGTTCTCTCAAGATTACATTAACATTGTGACAAGGTTTAGTACGTCGTGGTTAGTAGTTAAAACTGAATAAATCTGCAGGATATGAATGTAAGTCAATGAAAATTATCATATAAAACGTCACGTTCCTGTTTCTGGGTTCTTGTTCTTTCATACTAGAGAATATCTTTTAAGGTTTGGGATGCTTTAAAGAGTGGGAAGATGAGAACTTCCTCACACGGTTGAAGTAAAATCCTGCCCTCCAGCTCCCCACAATATCAGACAATGAAGATTTGTACTCTCGACAAGTAATTTTTTTTTCTTAATTAAATCTTTCTTTTTGCATTATGATGCATTTTTATGTAACGACGGTGATTCTCAGGCAACACTAAGCCCAAGTAATGCCTTGTTAGACTGCTTTAATTTGAAATATTTGGGAAGTCTTTTTTGTTTTGTTTGCTTGTTGAATATGTTTTTTATTCTAAATCATTTCATTTCAAATGGCTCTGACTCTTTCGCACTCTCTCTCGCTCTCCTCTCCAAAAACATCCTGGCCAGCTTAACATTAGCCTTAACACGA
Organism: Salarias fasciatus; assembly: GCF_902148845.1. Lineage (NCBI taxonomy): Eukaryota > Metazoa > Chordata > Actinopteri > Blenniiformes > Blenniidae > Salarias > Salarias fasciatus. The sequence goes on along the minus strand of NC_043750.1, from coordinate 26,776,534 downwards.
ACTCTAAGCTTAACATTGTTGATCTTTATCAATTACTTAAAAGTAAAAAAGAGTCGTGGCAAGAAAAAAAAAAGCATCTATATCGGAGTCCATATTCAGAGTTTAATGTTTTTACATTCGAAAGTGTATTTGATGCCTTTTTCTTCTTTGCTGGAAGCTGGGATTTCAAACTACAATGCTGTATATATGAAATGGAATCATTTCCAGAATGACAATAAAAAGATTCTCTGCTTTCTCACATCCCTTCTTTTTCCTTCAAGTCCTTTCCAATCAGTTTCAATTATCAGCCTTGGAGCAGCTCCAGTCAACAATAAACTGTGACCTGACTGGATGAACCCGTGACAAACAGACCTGAGTCACTGCTGTCCCACATTTAACTCAGAGACAAGACATCTTCTGCCTCCGTGTGTTTGCATTAACCTGAGCGTCAGTGTGCCCATCAGCAGTTGTTTCTGTGCCAGTCTGTGTGTGTGTTAACACACGTCTCATTGTGTTTGTCCGGCAAACATGCTGAGGTATAAAGTTTGAGACATTTTTTATTTTTTTTGTGTGTGTTTTCTGCTTACTTCTTCTTTTTTTCAGAGGCCAGACAGAGCATGTCAGGTGATTTAGCCGAGGTGAGCGCCACGGAACGTTAAAACGTTACGACGTGGATGTTTGTAAGGTGTTTTCACTTCAACTGCTTCCACTGTCAGGTGACGTTGGCTCCGAGCCGCCACCGCCACCGCCACCCTGTCAGGGTGAATAAAAGGCACGGCACACACTTCCAGTTGGAAAGCAATTGTAGCTTCATGAGGGTGTGTGTGTGTGTGTGTGTGGAGTGCAGAAACGCAAACGTCTTCCCCAACATGACAGACACCTGATGGGTAATTGCCAGCATCCCTCAACTGCTGCGTCTCTCTCTCCGCTTGTCGTCTTCCATCCATCAGCTGAAGCTACACATTTTTAACTCTGACCTCTGCTGACAATCACCAGCACCGGGACCGGGACGCCCCTCTTCCCCATCACAGAAACAGTCACTCCTCGTGACGTGAGGCGTCTCCTTTCACAGAAAACTCTTATCGGTGAGCACACCCAGCATATGTGGGACGAGGCCTCACCTGCAGAACTGACAGAGACCAGCCTTTGGAAATAAGTCAAAATGTGCTTCAGTCATTTCTACTTTCACAGGAATCTGTTGGAAATGTTTGAACCGTGACAGTAGTGCTCACATTTCACTGCTTCCAATGCTGAAAGTTAGAAATAGTTCAGCTCTTGGCGACTTGGCATTACAATACAGATAAAGGCTTTTCAGCACAATTGATACTATTGTCCACGATCCATTCTCTTAAGATAAAGGAATCTGAAGAGATTAGCTCAGTAAGGACAAATGAGGAAAATTAGGCTGTGAACTACAGTCTCATAAGAAAATCTCCTTGAATGCTTTATGAACAGAACGTATCTCCTCTGGAGGAGCACAGCGCTGAACCTCCATCTCTGATTTATCATTGTGTGATTCAGCCGAGTCTTATTGGGTCAGACCAAAGCTATTATGCTGTTGATACATCCTCCCATACACAGTGACACAGTGTCCTACATGGGTTTTTGACCTACTTTCGCTCATCTTTAATCTCCCTCTCTCTCTCCTTCTGCTCACACAGACATGCATGCCTTTGCACTCAAGCATATTAAAAGAAGACTCAGCTACTTAGGATGATAAATGAATGCTTGTCTCCATTAGGAGTCGTGCCAAGGCTCGCTCTCTTTCCCTAAACCACTCTCTCTCCGAAGCCACTTGAATGGCAAACTCTCATTCGCATCCTTCCAAAACGTTATGCTTTCTTTGTTGAATTCTTTGCTTGTCAACATCAGCAAGAAGCTTCCAGAGAGGCACAGAAAATCCAACTTAGCCTAAATATTATACAATGGAATTAGTATTTAGCTCACGATTTATGCTCCCCAAAAACCCTGTACTATTAAGAAATGTATTTACTACCTAGTTCTCACCCTTTTTTTTATTTTTAGGAATGGCTAATTTGAGTTCAAAGAACACAAGAACACAACTAATGGTCATTGGTCATTGGTCCAATAAGATGACCGTATATGAGCTTTGCTGATTTGGGTATGCTCCAAATAATCTGATCTTCAAAAGAGCAAGTCAAAACAACTGATCTCATTTTAACCAAGCTTTAAGGCTGTGTATAGCTGATGGGAATATTCACTTTATGTCTAATTTTGAGTTTAAAGAAAGAAAGGCTACAGAAATAAATCAACAGGCTTTTGTGAATATGTCTAAATATGCATATATCTTGCTCTGAATTTGTTTAGAAGAAGAAAAAGTATGTTTTTGTTGGAAAAGCAGACAAAGAAATCAGTAATTCAAATGGAATCCCATAACCTCGATGAGGAAGGGCAGACTGGCTCAATTCAGCTGCTAAACATGTTTGTCTCTCATTTTCTTAGAGTTGTTGTGAGTCACAACTCACCCATATTGGAACTGTGCGTGTGTGTGTGTGTGTGTGTGTGTGTGTGTGTGTGTGTGCGTCCATGTGCCCGAAGAGCCATGTGCTGCCTTTCACTGGTCACTGTTCCAAGACTTCTGTGCAGTGACTAAATCCTCCTACTCTTTTTTTCGCTGCCTTCATTCACTATCAATCAGCAGGACGCGATTTGACCTACTTTTTTCCCAGCTTGCTTCTCCTTCGAGCCATAAAGGCTACCGGCCATCCACAAGTGGCCGTCAAGTTTGTTTGCACTCCTGAAAAGTTCCCCCGTCTCATGTCAAACACCATGAGGGTCGCTGGGGCTCGATTATGAACTCGCTTTTTCACCTGCAGCAGACGGCGGCACCAAGCACCATAAATATGGATCGGGGCAAACTGAGCCTGCCCTGGTCATCATTCTGCCGCACAGGCTGTGTCCTTCATGCTGTCTGAAGCCTCCGGTCCAATAGATACAGATGGTTTGAGATCTCTCAGCTGGGCGCAGCCGGTGTATCGATTGCAATTCCGCAGCTGTCACAGGCGGATGAAGTGAGATTGAGCGGTGAAAGATGCACAAGGAGAAAGGAAAGAGGTAGAGGGAGGTGGGTTAGCAGGCCATGGCTGGATTTGGCGAGGGGTGAGAAAAATGCGTGTAATGATAGCCATTTGGCAGTAATGGACGCGCAAACAAAACTGTACCGCATGGTATAGCAAGATGTGCATGAGGGATCAATACAGAATGAGTTATCAGACTGCAGAGAAGGTTCAACAGTGTTTTAATACTCTCTTTCCATCTCTGTCATCTTCCAAGCTTATCCACATCTTAAACTCGATCCATGCTCGCATGCGATGTGCACAGAACATTCCCATTTACATGCAAACCCTCTAACTACCGCATGAACAGACACACGAGCAGCAGCTCTCGTTTTTCTTTCCATTATCGAACACTCCTCCTACGCACCCAGCAAACTTAACACTCCTGTGCAGGAGAAAGACACCAGGCATGAAATGCAGGAAAATCTTACTCCTCTGCTTTTCCCTATCTTTGCTAACCTTCACTTGCTTTAACCTCCCCCTTAAACACATATACAGTACACACACACATTTGCTCACACATTCACACACAAAGTGCACACAGCATTTCCACGCAGCGGTGGACTACAGAGGCCAGAATTCACCTTCATAAAGAAACAGGAGCCCTTGAAGGTTGAAAAAGAAAAAGACTACAATATTTTAAATGAATATGTAAAGAACATACACATGCACACACAGACACACACGAGTCACCGTGGCGGTCATTTTAATGAGAAATGCAGCATATGTGAGAATGTGTGTGTACGTGTTTATATGACTGGCACACAAATAAACTGTGTATGAACTCCAAGAACTTTTAAACAGTTGCAACTTGTTTTAAAGGAAACATTTTATCATTTTATGGACGATTGTTAATTTTAATTTTGATCGCAGCAGCACAGTAAAAGAAATCGTGACATCACATGTTGAAATCCCCAAATTTCAACATTTGATGCTGATTTATTTTGGGGAATACAAAAGGGTTGTTGAAAAACAACCCTTTGCAAAAAAAATCATTCATTTTTTCCCCCACATTTAGCACAGCATCACAATTTTATGGGAATTGAAATACAAAACCTTCACATCAGAGTTTCTTCATATGTCAAATCAGAGAAAAATACTAAATAAATACTAAATAATTCTAATAAGAATGAGAAAGGGTTGTGTGAAAAAACATGAGGTGCGCGTACGTGTGTGTAGCAGATAACGCCGTGTGTGTTACATCGTCAACATCGTCCCTGGGCACTGTCAGCAAGCTTAAATGAAGGCGTTGCTCAAGACGGCAGTCACATTACATCAGTTCTCTCAGCACACGTCGCACATCAGCTGCAGAATAAAGAGCTCATCATGAATCTACATCTGCAGTTTGGTAATGGATCATTTAAATTCATAGCAGCATCCACAACACATCTGTTACATGTGAGCTGGTATACCGTGAATATGTTTAATAAGATACATCTCTGTGAAGACTGATCTGTGTAGCAGCTCAGGACACATCTTATCAGTACTGTAGAAAATCTCACCATTTTCAATTTAACCATTCTCCTCAATTACGCCGTGTATTTTATGGAAAGATCTGCTCTTTTAATTTGAAGCCAGTGTGGCCACTACGTGCTCAGGAACACTAAGTGAGCACTGCGCTGCCAGTGGCTGTGTATAATCTGTGTATTCGTATATGGACATTTTATTTGTAATCTATGAGTATATGTTTATAAGGAACAAAAAGACATTAATGTGATCGATGAAGTAGTATAATTAGTTAAAAATTATTGGCATCCAATACTGCGAAGTAAACAGGGACGTTTGACCCAGTAACTTCTCCTTTTGTGTGTGTGTGTGAGTTAAATCTGACTAAAGGCGGAGGTAGAAGTTGGTAAATAAACAGCCAAGAACACTTAGTCCCCAAAGGAGCACACATCACAGCAGAGGGCATAAACTGTCTTGCCAGAGCTGATTTATCCTGCAGTGATGAGCACATCTGTTCTTTTTATATACATGCAGGTCAGGAGGGCATACTTGTTTACTTGTGTTATGTATGTGTGCAGTGCGCAGAGCAATTATGTGTCAAATCTATCGTTTTGTCATTGCTATTTACTAATGGGAAGTAAAAGTGGAGTTTCAATTGGTTTGTCCAATGTGTCAGTAGAAAGCAAATCAGAAAAATGAATAAAAAGGAGGTTGTTGGATGGTTTAGAACGGGAACAGGACAGGGCTTCTCCTTTAAAAGCTTCGACTTCAATGATAAAAGAAAACCTGCTTCTGAATCCATCATACTGACTCAAAAAGTTTCCAATGCATCAAATGTAATCATGTAAAATGTAAACTACAGCAGGGTGATATGAATTTCAGAAAAGAATGTGAAAGAAAGAGCATATGAAGTTGAATTCACTTTTATACTACTGTGTGCGCTGTGGAAAAACAGAGGAAGCCCAAAGTCTGGAGCTTGTTAAACCAGGAAGAGGTCGCAGGGAGGTCACGGACTGGAGAGACCGCCAGCGAGTCTGAGCCCAAAACATTTTTCATCTCTCGATAAACTGCACATGTAGAAAATCTGTTTTCTTGGCTTGATATTGTAGTTTGTGTTGTTTTCATCATGTTCACATAAACAGCAGTGAAGTTTTCCATATTGTCTCTTTGATTGCTGTAATATTGTTTTGATATTCTCAATCATATACATTATCTTACAATAATGAGTCCTAGCATCGTATGTGCATGATTACGTGCACTTTAAACTCCGGGTACGTTCCTGTGCTCTGGACTTACCACTTTAGGCTTGAAGGGAGGCTGGATCTCCCGGTTCTGGAGGCGATCCCAATCGATGCGTCTGAAGAAGGCGTGCTCTCTGATGTCCCGCTCTCCCTCCAGGCCGCAGCCCAGACGCTTGGAAGGGTGTTTGGTCATCAGCTGCTCACAATAAAACACACAAAAAAAGAGCAAATGGTTACAACAACAAGAAAAATCAAGCCACAAAAGAGGACGTTTAACTCAGACTTTATTTTTCAATTATGCAGAACACAGAATCTATTATGCATTTATATTTTGCACAACATGGAAAGTAAATTAACAATGGTGTTTGTTTCTCTCCCTCAACAGCGTATTCACATCAGGACGTTCCGATTCAGCCCCCCCCCCCACACACTTATTTGTTCCTTGATGTGATTTGTTTGGCAATACGATGCCACTTCTTTTCTGGGTCAGCAAATGACAGCTAAACAGATGGGTCTGGAAAAAAGACTGATATAATTGTTTGGGTTTTTTTTTTTTCATCCCCTCATCTCCCTCTGCTCGCTCTGCCTTTAGAGAAATGCTGCCACTTCTAATCTCACCACAAACAACACGAGGACACTGTGTGCACTTTGTTAAAAAGCAGAAAGGATTTAGGAACCCACGGGAAACATCGCCAACAACAAAAACATTGTTTTCGTTACACTATAGCAGCCAGAAGAAATTAGTATTTCTTGAGTTTTTTTTAACAGTTTGTCAAAAAGTACATTCTGTTGGTTGGTGCAGCATTCTGGTAAACAATCTTTATGTTCTTGGTGAATAATAAATGAGCCACAGCCTTTCTAGGACAATATTTAGCACATTAGTTTGTTTAAAGTAAAATCATTTTTCGTGTTCGGCACAGTGGATGTCAAATTCTCACTGTAAGATTATTAAGGGCAAAAAAAATCTGCAAAATGCCGTTTTAGGGATGACTTTGGCAAATGAAGAAGAACTTGAGCACACAGCAGTCAACGAGTTGCCAAGATTTAACTTTACGGAAAAAGGATTGTTCTCTCAGAAGGCGACTAATTTATAATTTAAAACTTTATAAATGCTTCTGGCGGTCCCGGATCATCATTTAAACGAGTTTCAGGCAGAAGGGGCACAAGAGACACACAAAGACATACAAAGACTGTCATAGCATCTACAGGCTCTGCAACCAAACAAGAAGGAATAGTTCACATCACTTTGCTGAAATAATTTTTGATTTATTTTTTTCCAAACTTCAGATTTGATCAAATATTGTGATTACACAAAATTGTTCATTCGCATTAATTTGAGAAGATAAGGACAATTATGTGAGCAAGAAATGAATTCCAGCAACTCTGCAGCAGCACTTTCACCACTGTTCTCCCTCCTCAATACAGCAATAGTCTTGGCTGAAGGCAGGCTGGTAGGAAAAGCATTCATCTGGAGCTGGATTGTGATTCTGGTCAACTCTCGCATTGACAGTCCAAGGACAGAATTACTTATTAATGTACGGTTTGGACGGTGCTTAACTAAGCCTGGCTTCCTGACTTTGATATTATGTGCAGACTGAGAGTTCTCAGCGATGCGCTCACGGCCAGGCACGCACACACAGGCACATTCACACAAGCATGAAAGTCTGCAGCTCCTCCAGCTAAATCCCTCATCAGCGATGCACACCTTCACATGCAGCTCAGTCACCTTGACACCACTCTGTGAATATATGGCATGTTAAGAAAGAACTGTCTGAATATTTCATGGTCAAACCGTAACCAAAAGGAAGTCATATTTCCAGAGAAGAGACACTGCGACAGTCTGTTTTTCTACTAAGCTTCAATAATTTTTGATGTGTTGGCGAAACACAATATAAGCTCATCTTAAATAATTGTAACACAGAGCATTTTGGGTTTTTTTTTTTTTTGTAGCGTAGAGACTCATTGTTGAATTAAATGTGATTAGTCTGAGCATTCTGAGGCTGCAGATTCCTCATTTCTTTGTCTCACCAGACATGTATCGATGCACAGCACTCACATGAGCAGCTTTCAACTGCAAGACAACATAAAGCAAAGAAAGTATGAGAACTTTTATCTCTCAGAGCCACAAGCTGCATGGAGGCTGTTCCTCTTTCCCCCAAAATGGGGATGTCACTTTTACAGTGAGACTAAAAAAAAAAAAACACTTAAAATCATAGTTATGTTCTTGCAGCATGAGCAGCTAAGAAAAACAAAGCAGAAAGGAAAGAGAGGGGCAAAACAAAGTGGAGTTGAGGAAGGGACTGGAAGACAGGGCACATTACTGCACAGTTCATTGACTTTAAGCAGCCTCGGGAAAAAAAATAAAACAACCACTTTCACTATTAAATTTCTTGTATGTGAATCTGCTCCATACATACACAGTGTGGTCTTTTTTGTTTTTTTCTAATAAGCTAAAGCTGATAATCACTTCCTGAACGGACCTGAACTCAAGTCACCCGGGGAGTGTGTATGGAGCATTTTTCATCCTTTACTGACAACATAATCCTTAGGTGAACTTCATGTCGTCAGTGATTGTGACTCTATGGACAGCTGTCAAAAGTCATCCATATCTAACGGACTTTAACTCCGCTTAACCTCAGGATGAACATGTCCTCACACACACACACACACACACACACACCAGCATTTCATTATGCCTGTTGAGGAGTTCAACGAAGTGCAACTAAAGGTTATAACGACAGAGTTAGAGAAAATCCAACATAATTTCTCTCATGCTGAGACACTACTGCAGGTAGCTGCAGTAGTGTCTCTTGTTTATTAAAGACTTATTAAAGATGTGTGGTAATCTTATGATATTAAAAAAATTTTCCTATATAACATTTACCTTACTTTTAAAAGTTATACAAATTAGTGAAAAAACTTGAAATGTTCTCAAAAGTGCCCTCTAAATATTGTAATGAAATACTGTCAAGGTCAAGGCTGCCGGATGACAAAAATAATATTTTTATTTAAATCCCAAAGTGCAATCTGTTTATAAGATAAGAAAATATATTTATGGATATTCCTATTGCACCAGATATGAGAGCTCAGTGCAAATTGAATCACATTAATAACGAAATATTCTGCCACTAAATAGCTTTCTCAGTGACCTTATTTCATTTATTTATTTTTTTTGCATACGTTGCATTGCATAAAGCATTAGCTTGCCTGCCTTCGCACACACATGAACTTGAGTGACATTCAGCCCCTATATTATTGGATTTAATATTATGTGGGTCTAGAACAGCTTCAACTCTTTTAGGAAGGCTTTCATGAGGATTCCACCTCTGCGACCCATGTACCTATACGCTGACCACCGCTCATGACACAAGGTGATTTCATTAATATGAGTCCAACAGGCTCTGCAGAGAGGAGCGTAACGGCATGTTTTCTGCTCTACATAAATCTTGACTGCTTGCAAATGGAAAACATATCGACACTTTATTTAAGATTGATGAGGCAAAATAATGAATCATTCACGCAGCAGATGAACCTGCTAACCTCCTCCTGCTTCTGTGATGTTCTCCGGTGATCATTTCTTTTCTCCAAACAACTCTCATTAGGCCAAAACATGGAGATAAGGTCAATTTTTCAGCTATGGGAATAAGCCTTTAAAGCAGCAGGCTGACGATGCTGCTCCACCTTCCTGCGACAGTCATACTTGTGATGAACACGCTGGATGATCAACGGGCTGTCCCTTTAATGCTTTAAATATTTAAAAGCAAAGTCACAAGGACTGAGGGGAAGTTAAGAGGCCTCTTTCTACGCCAGCATTTAAAAAAAGCCTGTCCTCCATTCTTCCAGTAAATTCCATCCACCATGTGTTAAGATCCCAGAAACCCAAAGAAAGCTTAACACAAGCTTGTTATGTGTTTTTTGTTTGTTTGTTTTTTTTCCCCAAAAGTAGGAAGAGTCTGTATCTTTCTTACATGAAGTTCAATTATTTTAGCCTCACAAAAGAAACACAATAAACATATTCAACCCAGTCTGGGAAATCAGCAGGAGAGTCAAACCGGCCAACTAAATAAAGAACTGCATTTCACACTGAATGGATTAACTGCATTGCTGCTGTCTGTTGAAAAACAAATAAAGCAAATAGTTTTCATACAAATCCAAAGAATGTGCTGTACTCATTACAGAGTAATACTTCTGAATACTAAAAAGGAATCTGTCATTATGATTATGGGGTTTTGTTGAGTCACAGACACTTGTTCAGGATAATAAAACACACCACTGCAGGGCTCGGTGGTATCTGGCAGAAATGAATATAATTGTGACGATACTCTGATATTTCTAAAGTCGCCAGCAACATGAAGACTTGCTGTCTTATATATCCCACAGGATTCCCGTGTTGTTCACTCCACCTGTCAGTGACCATTTGGCTGACAGCCGTATGTTTCGATGAGACTCACCCCTTTACAGATGGACACTGCTTCTTTGGAGAGGGACTTGGGGTAGGACACGTTGTGCTCCATGATGGACTGGAACAGCTCGTCTTCATCCTCACCGTCGAATGGAGGCTGCAGGAGGAATGGCACAATATTCAGCGTCCTGATATTTCATCCGATTATCACATATTGGATAAAGAAGCAGTTGCTGTTCTCTTAACAATTTTCACTGTAAATTAGAGTTGCATCAGGCGGATCTAAG
>NC_043750.1:26673602-26761102 GCF_902148845.1 Salarias fasciatus | reverse complement strand
TGCCCACATATCCTGAATACACAACGGCGGCCGGAGCACCCGCAACGGAGCTGCATTGAAAGCCTCAGAGAGAAAAGAGGACAAGACAGAAAGACAAAGTGTAATAGAGGATAAACCTCCGCATGGAAACTCTCAGGAGTCTCCGAACAACTCTGACATTTTCTCTGGTGACAGAGAAATCCCCGGTGGGTTACACTGGCATTGGCCAAGGGTAATGCTTTCATCCACTCTGCCCTCACTGACACCGCTCTGAAGACTGGTGTGTGCACACCCCACACCCAACCGCACATCCAACCAATTGCTTCCTATAGCAGCAGCTGATGCAACCATATGCATATTCATGCATACAAATTCACAAACACACATCCTGTATTTATGAACTTCTGGGGACATTGCATGAACTCACATTTACCTCCTGCAGGCTTATTTACTATCATATAACCTACAACTACTTTAGAACTCTAACTCTTGACTTTTTTCCAGCCTTAACTTCAGTCTAACCCTAAATTAAACATTTTTTTTGGTCATACGTTTAGGGATAGTGAGTATGAACAGACTTTTGTCTCTATGAAAGATGCACATACACACATACACACATACACACAATGCACTGAATAACATACAGGTCACAACACAGGACAATATGCTCCCTGTGACCAGCACACAAACAACCCTAGGTGTCTGTCATACAGGGCTTCAGGTCCTCTTTCGAGTAACATCTGACCTCTGCTGCACGCACGCACGCACGACTGGGACTCACCTCCGGTGCACTAACACGCACACACAAACAAACATGGACAGGGAAAAAAAAAAAAAATCATATGCAGATTCACCAATGACAATGAACGCATGTACATACAGAAAACCGAGGACAAAACAGAAATGTACATCAGTCTGTGGATTCGCTTGTATTACAACCACCTATCAGTCACACCTCACTTTTGTCATACCCATGGTAACTCTCACACCCACACAAACACACACAGCTGAAGACACTTGTGGAACGTCCCTACATACCATTCTCAGGATCAACTAGAGACAGTATCATGGTCACTCTCAGAGAAAAAGAAGCACATGTACAACCTGCTGTACAAACAGACATACTGTTGCATGTTTGTATGTTTGAAAAGAACAACAGCAGAAAACATATACAGCAATACTGGGAAGTAGAAGTTCAGATTTTCTTTAAAAAAATATTTTTTTCTGAGGTTTAAAGTAGTAAAGGACAAACAATAATACATTTAACATTATTTATTAAGTTATTTTCCTTTGCTCCCTCATTATGTGAAATCCTCTTATCACCTTCTCTCTATCCTTGACTTTGGAGAACACGTTTCCCCAAATTAAAGTGGATAAAAAGCCCCTCTTGAATCCCCCTAAGTTGTCACAGCTGTGCTGCTGCTGCCTGGCTGAGGCTAACGTCCTGGGACAGAGTCTGACTGCGATCACACATCCTCGCGATGAGCTGCCTGATGAGACAGAGAGCTTCACTCTATGCTCAGAGATGATAGCCGTTTTGGACGAGCACAGAAATGAGCTGCAGCACTTCGTCGAGCAACTGGTGCAGCTACAGAAAGTTCAGGGTATATGAGCACCCTGCCTGGAGAACAAATGAACGATATAGCTGTTTTTGTTGTATTTTGTGTTTTAAAATTTTTTAAGTTTTTAAAGCTTTTCTCAAGGTTTAACGATGGTGACTTCACAAAACATTAAGTTTGTTTGACATTTTCAAAGACCACAAGGCGAGAACGAGGGTCAGTGAGATGCAGGAGGAGGAGCAGAGGAAGCAGGTGTAGCAAGTCGTGCAACAATGTGCATTTTTGAAAAATAGTTCCAATCGAGACAGCCACCTTGATAACAAATAAGCCAGATATGGCCTTTTTCATAAATTTTCATTTATTTTGAGTCATCCAATCTGCTCTGTTCTACTGTCACTGTGCGAAGAGCTGGAGGCTGCTGCAGACCCGTTGCCAGACATTCGTCTCAGGGGGTGCATATCAAGTGCACAAATGTGCATTCAGCGTGGGGGTCCGCCTGTAGTGTCGGAGCGAGGATGGTGCGGTGCGTGCTCGTGCTAATATATTTTGGGGGATTTAGTTTGAGGGGGAACAACATTTATTTGAGGGGGCCAGGCCCCCTCTTGCCCCTGCGTAGACCCGGCCCTGGGTCACTGTATCATTAAAAATCGAAGGCGCTGTCCGTGCTGTTGAAATAGCTAATCCACCGTTGTGGTGCAGAATATCACTAGTTCACGCTTTCAAAATGTTTTCAAGGCACTGTCCATGGTGCTGAAATAGCCAAACCGTGGATTTGGTAAAGAGTAATTGTCAGTCTTGAGTCACTGATGAATTGCAATTTCTGTCCATGCTGCTGATATAGCCAATTGACTGTTGTGGTAAAGTTTAACAGTGGGTTGCATTTTACCAAAGCGCTGTCCATGGTGCTGAAATAGCCAATCCACCACTGACGTGCAGAGTAGCAGTTGGTCTCTGTATCATTAAAAATCGAAGGCGCTGCCCATGCTGTTGAAATAGCTAATCCACCATTGTGGTGCAGAATATCAGTAATTCACTCTTTCAAAATGTTTTCAAGGCGCTGTCCATGGGGCTGAAACAGCCAAACCACAGATTTGGTAAAGATTAATTGTCAGTTTCGATTCACTGATGAATTCCAATATGCAGTCCATGGTGCTGATCTAGCCAATTGACTGTTGCGGTAAAGATTAATATTAAGTCACTGTTTACAGATAAATCCAAGGCACTGTCCATGGTGCTGAAATAGCTAATCCACTGTTGTGGTGCAGAATGTTAGTGGGTCACTCTTTCATTATCCCTCCAAGGCACTGTCTATGGTGCTGAAATAGCCAATCCACCGTTTTGGTTAGGATCAAAAGTGGGTCTCTATTCATTGAGGAATTCCAATTCGCTGTCCATGTTCCTGATATAGCCAGTTAAGTGTTGCGGTAAAGATTAATATTAAGTCTCTGTTTACAGATAAGTCCAAGGTGCTGCCCATGGTGCTGAAACAGCCAATCCACCATTGTGATGCAGAATATCAGTAGTTCGCTCTCAGATGATGATTCCAAGGCGCTGTCCATGGTTGCGAAAATAGCTAATCCAGTACTGTGGTGCAGAGTATCAGTTGGTCACTTTATTGGTAAAAATCCAAGATGCTGCCCATGGTGCTGAAATAGCCAATCCACCATTGACGTGCAGATTAGCAGTTAGTCAGTGTATCATTCAAAATCTAAGGCGCTGTCCTAGGTGCTGAAACAGCCAATCTACCATTGTGATGCAGAAAATCAGTGGGCCGCTCTTTCATGACTACTCCAAGGCACTGTCCATGGTCCTGAAATACCAAAACCCACCGTTTTGGTAAAGATTAACAGTGGGTCTCTATTCATTGATGAATTCCAATTTGCTGTCCATGGTGCTGATATAGCCAATTGACTGTTGTGGTGAAGTTTAACAGTGGGTTGCTGTTTACCAATAAATCCAAGGCGCTGTCCATGATGCTGAAATAGCCAAGCCACCAATCACATGCAGAGTAGCAGTTGGTCACTGCTGTTGAATGTCCTACCTGAGGGCCAACGCAAACCAGTTCAGCAACATGAAAGGTACAACAACAAACAAGCCAATTATTAATAATCAGCAATTATATTAATTTGCATTTGGGTTTTGTTTTATGTCACCAAATGTTTGTATTCCTGCAGCGTTATCTCCTTATTTACGAAATATAGAGTTGAACAATTACAACGGAATAATGCTGCAAAGGACTCATGAAGGTAGATTGATAGTTTTCGTATCATGTGTGAACTATTTTTCACCATTTCAGGTCAACGTACAACCATTTGACAATGAAATATTCTGCATTGCTGGTTATATATGTGTCTGATTGGTTTGTACAATGGTGAGACACTGAGGCCAGATTGAAGAGTGGTGTTGGCAGAGCTGCAGAGTGAAATGAAAGGTACTCAAACACCACTCAGAGACCACTCCATTAGTGTGATTAGAGGAGAGAGGAGTCAGAAGCCACCACACTAAAGACTGCTGATTAAGGTATAGACGATACCGTCGTTTGAATAACCTGGGAGAAATACAGGATTTTCATCTTTTTAATTGCCAGAGTTTCACTCCAGGCTGGAATCCAGCCCGAGTTCAGAAAAAGAACAAAATGTACGACTTCAGAACACAGAAGTAGAGCTGGTGGCAATAAAGACTGCTGGAGCTTGGGAGACAGTTTGAGGAACTGAATGCAGATGGTTGATCAAGGTAAACTAACTTGCCAGATATTGTCAGATATCTAAATATGGACTGCTTGCTGGGGTTACCCACTTCTCCTCGAATGGAACTTTCTATGAATTTTCCACAATGTTTTCAGAACTAAGGAAGAACATGTCAAATTTTTGTGGCTCAGTATCATGGAACACAACTTTACCAAGAAGAAAAATCACTGCATACAATATACGGGAAAGAAATATCAGAGTTTCTGAATGTAAAAAAAAAAAAAAAAAAAACTGTTCTCATCATCCACATCTGGGAAACAGACACATGTTGATGTGTCCAATCAACAGAGCGCTGCTATATTAGCTGAGGAGGTTTAACATCGTCTGTGCAGAATAACGAAAGCAAATACACCAAACAGGCCCAAAAAAACAACTGAAACAACAGAAACTCTCATGCAAGGAGACTATACTCAAATGATTCCATTTAAACTCACAAATAAATGTACACTACAGTCAAACTTAAATATCTAGAGTGGTTGTTTGGAGATCCCTTAGGTTTTATTTTAAGATATTCTGCACTGACTGCACTTATGATTTTCTAATTTCCCAAATGTCAAAATATCACACCGTTTGCTAAAGGACTTGACTCCTGGTCATCAGGCAGTTTACGTCTGACCAGAGGACTGAAAATCAGCCTTGAAGAGACACAGAAAGAAGTTCAGGCTCTAAATGCAGTCAGTCGAGGTAAAGAAAATACCGGAAATCAATAATCATACCACTGCTCTGGCATGTTATCCAGAATTTCATCACAATTAACTTAAAAGGTTTTACTCTGATCTTAACAAATAGAGCTGATGACTGGTCAGGGAAACGAGGGAGGAGGGAGGAGCTGAAGACTCTATCTTAAGTCAATGACAGGAACCTGAAAACACTAAAGCCCGACAGCCAGGGCAGGCGTTTAGTGATGAAAACTGCACTATTTACGTTAACGTTTGTTTATGAGATGACAGGGAGAATCTCTGGTCAACAAAATACTACAATGCTGGATTCATGTGGAGTGCTCCTTCATTCATATGTTCCACTGGAGATCAGGTCCAGAGTAGAACCCAATGATGCTTTAGCTGAGGAAATGAACAAACACTTGAGAAACAATGGAGAAACTAAACAAAGAATAAAAATTGAATTCTCACTGTGTGAATTGCTACATCTTCTAAAATATTATGATTTTATTTCCTCCATTTCCTCCACAGTGTTAGACCCGAGACTGAACTCTGCGGAGATTCTGGGTCATGAGAAAAACACAAGGCTGGAAAATGCCAAGGTTCCAACGAAGGCATTTAAAACAGCTGATCTAGGCAAGCGTGTTAAATTTGCTCATCTTCATTTTCCCTTCATAGGCTGACAGAGATATGGTCTTAATTGTTTCCTATAGTTAGACCAGTGTTCTCTTTAAATAGAAAACTACTGTTGTTGTGCAACTGAATTGTTTGCCCTCCGCTGTGTCTCAGTTTATTTTCATTAACGTTAACAGTCATTTCTGTGATGTTTATGCCCTTCGGCTGATTTCAGGGGAAATCTATTTTGATTAACGCATTTTCACTGTAGAGCTGGAATCCAAACTGGAAGCAAATAAAGTTGTACAAGAGGAGATGAAGAACAAGGTTGCAAAGACACGACTGCAATGACTAAAGGTAGATCTATATGAGGAGGATGAGCCATGAATATCTGGGACATCAGATGCCCGTTTTCTTCTAGTTCAGTTAATTTCAAATGTCAATAAAAGCAGTGATCGTGATGCTCGCTCCTTTCTTCTCAGCAGCTCTGAAGGAGAACAGGAAGGTCATCAACACTGGAACAGCTATGATCCTATAACCTACAATACGTTTCACTATGTTTCTCAAACTACTGCAAATCTGTCATTTACTGTATAATGGTGAGATGGTTAAACTAAACATTAAACTGATAAAATCAACCTACCAAAAAAAAAAAAAAAAAACCCTGAAATTAATGCATCATGGCTCAAAATTTTTGCATTGTGACATATTAAATAACAACCTTCCATGTTTTCAAGATATGCTCGTGAAATCGTCGCTCTATGGTTTTTGAAAAACAAGCAATGGTCTGAAAGAGAAAATAAAATCACTAAATTTGTACGTTAGTTTTGTAAAATCACCCTGAAACCAAACAGCTCTGTGGTTTGACAGGTCAGGTTTATGACCGTGATAATATAGTGATAATATCGATCATCAGTTCATTTGTAGGAAGATGCTCATTCATCTCTGTGTTAGTAGTTATCAAAAATAACTTGAATTCAAAAACCACTGACAATGAGAAGAAGTAGCAACAACACAAATTATCCACATTAATGTTACTTAAAAGGACTGAGCGAGTTAAGAAGTTAATTACGGCGTCGTTCTCCAGTTAAAAGGGGATTAATTGAAACATTAGGCAGGCTGCAGCCCCTCAATGTCACAAAAAGAAAAAAAAAATCATTCAATTCACTTTGGTAACTAATTGTTTTACTACTTTCATTATAGGGATAAGTTACTGCGGAAAGTAGTGAAAAAGTGCATCAGTTTTTAATGTAATCTGATACTTTGAAATGTATTTTCAGGTTTCTTTACAGTTCGAGTTAGCCGCGTTTACTGCTTCCCGTTTTACTGCTCTACAAGAATGACAAGGCCATCATGAGCACAGCTGAACACCCGACCGCCTCCGACATGACGGATAATGCCTATAATGGGGTTGTGCTGCCTCTTCAGAAAGGAGACAAGATTGATGTGTGCACAGAAGCCAGGTCCCGGATCTGGACGGACAGCGAACGCAACCCCTGCACTTTCACTGCCGTCCTGGTGTACAGCCGACTCACTGATGTGTCCACTATCACTCTGCAACACAGCACACTTTGATTGTTCAACACAGAAATTTTCAGTCAAATACTGACATGAAGTGGATGGAAATTCTTTGTTTCGATGCACATTCAAAAAAGGCCGTGCTGACTACATGCATGACTTACTCTGTATGCATCGATGTTTCCAGCTGGGCTGCAAATTAGTCTTCATTGCAATATCAACACTCGCAGTACAGATATATATATAAGACCGACTGCATTCACTCACTATGGATTTCTGCTCTCTATATGAACATTGGGAGCCAGTCAGACGGAGCTAAACTGCCCTAGTTTGCATTAGATCATATTTCACTTTATTTCAACTTGGCAACATACATGGTGGGAACGGGCCACACGTCAGAAGCACAAAAGCAGCTGAAAACAACGGAGTCGACAACTTCTGCGCTTCTGCCAAGCTGTTAACAGGAACTGTAACATCACCATCATGACTGCAATATGAACATTATCATGTCAAATGATTAATAAATAGCCTGCAGCTATTTACTGCAAGACATTTGTTTAGAGATTGTGTCTTTGCTGTGGAGGCGGAGGACTTAAAGCAATTCTCAATTGTTTCAACTAAATTTAACAAAGTCGCAGCCCAACACATGTACTCAATAGATTAGTAGCTACATCACATCAACAGGAGACAGAACAGCAGTGAGTCTGTGGCCCCGAGTGACAGCGCCATGTTAAAATGATGAACACACACACGTCAGAACATGTTCAAGGCTCCACTTGAGCGTCGCTCTAGTGAAAGTTAACGCGGTGCTTTTAAAGGTTGAGAAATGTTAAGCTTTAATCCTTGGCTTTCCTTCGCTGCTTTGGTAAGTAGACAGGAAGGCGCAGTAGGGAAAAGACCCTTTATCTTA
The DNA here is from genome assembly GCF_902148845.1 of Salarias fasciatus. Lineage (NCBI taxonomy): Eukaryota > Metazoa > Chordata > Actinopteri > Blenniiformes > Blenniidae > Salarias > Salarias fasciatus. Next base: position 26,753,115 of record NC_043750.1, on the reverse strand, counting down.
TCACGCTCTGATGTTTTTAATTAGCTGCAGGTCAAAAAAAGATGAGGGAAACCTCTGCGTGAAATCCCTCAGCTTGTCTTTTCAAATCCTCCCTGCCGCAGGAAACGTGTTGACCTTCAGTCTAACCTGATAACTGCCAACATATTCAGCTATGTACTTTGAAGATTTCTCTTCACACTCTGCATTTCCATGACTGTAAATGTTCTGCTGACGTGTGCTTGTGCTAGTGAACAGTAATCAGAGGAATCCTATTAAAATTATCAACTTAAGACAAAACTGGGTCAAATATTCAAGAATATCTGATATCAATATATACCACTTTCAGGAAGAGCTAGTGTGTGGTTTCATTTAATGTCTTCTGCTGCCAGAAAGTGACTATATTGCAACAAAAGGGTGAGTGAGGTTAATGCTGGACAGCGAGTCGCTGAGGACCTTCTGTACGAGGACATCTGTGCAGTCTGTCTTTGAAAATTGACCTCACACTGTCTCTGGCAAAGTGTTGCATGCTGCGAAATTTAAGCATGGAAAGCACGCCAACACATCAGGTCAGTGTAGCGACAGGATTTGCAGGCTCATGTCAGCTTGTATAACAGGAATGAAAGATAGAGAAGGAGGGAGAGAGAGAGAGAGGAAAGAAGGTCAGTGTGAGGATAGCATAAAATTAGTGAAATACAGGTCACACTTTTAGATAAAGGTGCGATTTCTGCCATTAATTTATTGACTAATCAACAGTTTGTAGCACTGTGAACAATTCAGTCAGAATGAGATAAATACAGTTCAGATGGTAACTGAATGATCAATCAACTCACTTTATGGCCAACTACTAGAAATGTAACAGTGTACCGTGTTGTACATTAATATATGTTTCTATGTTTTAGTTACAGTGATAGTTGAAACAAAAAGGAGGACAAAAACATACAAAAGTCGCAGGACAATTATAGTTCTGCAAAATCTGTTTGGATCAGTTTCGGGCCATCTTCCAGAACGGTGCAGTAATGTGACGCGGCTGTGACCTGTTGACCTTGCCACCCACTGCCTGTCTGCAACAATACAGGTCATGCAGAGTTTCGGGCTTGGTGACCTTTGTATTCTGAACCACCACTTTAAGTCTACATCTCCAGTTTTTCCACCTATCTCAACTGTTTGTTTAGTTTTGTGTTTGCATAAAGCCGACACATAGAATGCCTCCTCTCTATGCTGCCTTACCACTGATGGAAACTGTTCAGTGTGACATGTGGCTGACATTCTGCGTTCACTTCCTGTGTTACTTTTCACTTTATTGTATGAAAGCCTCCGGCCAGTGAACCTGATGCAAATCCATACGTGTGTGTGGTTTCATGTGTGTGTATGTGTGTGTGTGTGTGTGTGTGTGTGTGTGTGTGTGTGTGTGTGTGTGTGTGTGTTCTTATGCACACTCATGCAAGTTCGCTTATTCATCTTTTGATGTTCAATTTGTCAGCATAAGAGTGTTTTGGTGTTTATTCTTGAACTATTTGCATTTCTGCATGTATTTTGAGCTTTTGCTTTTGGTATGTGCGTGTGTGTGTGTGTGTGTGTGTGTGTGTGTGTGTGTGTGTGAACACTGCCGCAGACATCTCTCTCACATTAGGTTTAATGCTACATGACAGTTCTGGATCAGACTGCTAGCTATTCAAGGGCTACCCTCTTCACAACACACACACACACACACACACACACACACACACACACACACACACACACACACACACACACACACACACACACACACACACACACACACACACACACACACACACACACACACACACACACACACACACACACCTCTTTTCTCCATAAAGAATCCGGGGAATAACAGCGTAGTGCGATCGTACACTGCGATGCACAGCACCACCTCCATGACCAGTGTGTGACAGGGTGAATGAATATTCGCCTCGCTGTTGCTGCTCGATCCCTCTGAGGAATTTGTGTGCTGTGGAGCAGATCGGCGCGCAGTGGGCCATGTTGCAGCGGTCTGGTTTGGAGAGTGCTGTACAGTATGTGCTCCAGTGGTTGGTTTCACTCGCTGATGACATTAATGAGTAGCCTTGGGTTTTTGCATGAGCATCCTGAACTACATGATGAATAAGACCTTTTGAATGTAATCAGGGAGAGCTGTGTGACCGAGTTTTGAACTGTGCCTTCATAATTTTATGAGGACCTGCAAGAAACATAACAAAAAATGTGTTTCCTTCTTCCTTTTCATTACAGTTTTAAGATTTCATGGTTTATCTATAAGACACCCATTATAAGATGGCAATCTCAAGTTTTTTAACATTCTAATACAATGTCAAGAAAATGCTGATTCACACATGAGCAGGTATGGCTATGTTTGAAAACCATATGATTATCATTTGTATAGATTTGCGTTTGATGCATACTTTGCACAGACTCAACAGATGCCGGAAAGACTCTGCTGACGTACTCATTTAGAGTAGATTACGAGTTAAACTTTCCTTAAATACACTCTATCGATTTGGATTTCTGATCTCAGCTCTTCAGTTCTAAATTAAAAAAGCTTTTATGTCTCATGTCAAATAACAAGATCCCTCATAGTAACTGAGTGCAGTAAATAATACATCATGTGGGCCTGACAGCGGTGCAATGGGACGTACTCTTGCCTCTGTGTGGCAACTGCATATTCTCCCTGTGTGTTAGTGTGTGAGTCTAAAAACATTAAGCATGAATTAATAAATGTAAATTAGTGAATGTGTGACGTTGTTTGTCTCTGTGTTTCATGATGGACTGTCCATCTGTCCGGGCTGTAACCTGCCCCCCACAGTTAACACAACACGAAGATGAGTGGATGATAAAAATCCACGTAATATCGATATGTGCACTACAGATTTAGTTGTCAACTCCCAGTTTAAGTGCTACATTGCGTGATGTATTATCAGTGACGCCATAAAATATACATTTCTCACATATCGTGGACTCATTGTGGGCAGCAAATGAACAGACTTTTCAAGATGAAAAAATAGGAGCTAGTGCATTTCTAAAATTACTTTTTAATATTGAGGCAGTGAAAGTAGCTGGAACCCAACTGCAGTACTTGTTTGCACTTTGCTTGTATGTTCAAGCCCTTCTGTAATGAACTCATTAGTCATTTCACTCTCACGTTCTCCCTTCCACCCTCTCCCACTTGCCTGACTTTTTCACACTTGCTTTTTCAAGTTGAAGTGATTTTGCACTGCTAATGACGCCGGTAATTGGCTTAAAGTTTAAAATTGGAACTGACGTCGCAAAAGCATGAAGAAGGGCCACGACTGAATAAGAGTTTCCATGTTTTCCTGCACTTGCTTGAGTTTTTTCCAGCAGACTCCTGTTTCTGCCCTGGTGTGTCGGTTTGCATGGGTTTTCTCTGGGTGCTCCATTTTCCCCCCCAAAGGCCCTGCTTTACTAAGATGCTGTATACGGCATTGCAAATTGCATGATCATGAAATAGTCTTTTAATTTGCTTGCAATCTGTGTTACATCAACCAAAAAATAACACCCAAAAAGTGAGATGTGGCACAAACAGGAGTATTCAAGGAAAGATTCGTCTGCATTAGGCTCCAATCACACATGACTGATCTTTTGGAAACAGCATCGTTTCAGGGTGTTTTTCTGTGCAGCATTGAGCACAAAATAAAATGTGATACCATGGAGTTAGACGTGTTGGTGGGGAATGTTATCAAAAAAATTCAGGTCACTGGAGCAAATCAAAAGAAAGAGAATGGAGGAAAACAAAAATGCAATATGGGATATGATCCATCATAAAGCCAAAGCTGTGGAAGAAAATATGACCCAAAAAAATTCTTCCAATGTTGCAAACCATACTGTGTTTGTGTCTGTAAAGAAACCACACTTGTGTTTCAAGTTTGCATCTTGTGCAATCTGGAACACAACATTCATAAAGGCAAACGTGTTAAATGCACAGTACATGTCATTTTGTGTATCTATCAGTTTGCCTTGTTGGAGATCTGTTCACAAAGTTTTCTATGCACAGACGAGGACAACAGTCCAAACAAACGTATGAAGTGAACTGGTCATTTGGTCACTGGTCTTTGTGTGGTTCAGTGTCTGTGTTTCCACCGTGACTCTGAATTATAAAAGATGTATAGAAGTAAAGTAGCTCAATTTATCAATCAATCAATCAATTTATTTTTGTATAGCCCAGTATCACAACATTTGCCTCAGAAGGCTTCAAGATGTTACATTGGTCGGTAAAAATAAAGAAAAAAACTCCAAAAACCCAGTGGGAAAAGAAGAAATCTTGGGGAGAACCACAGTATGGAGGGATCCCTCTCCCAGGGACGGACAGCTTTGGCAACAGCTAGCATGAGACAACAAGAAGTAAAGCTTAAATTTAAATTTAAAAGAAGGTTTTGTTTTTTTTTGGTTGAATACATTTTTGCTGCATCATCCTGTCACCGTTCTCACCCCAGCTGCTGTGGAGGGAGTTGAGCCAAATGCCACACTGCAGAGGGGACCAGTTTAAAGCAGAGAGGGGAATTCTTGAGTCAGACAGTTCAATATCAAAAGATTCTCTCCTAAAATGTCACGCAGAGCCACCAGGAGGAGGACACTCTCACTTATTTCAAACATGGCTGTCTTCGATTCTTTCCCTCATTGTCCGATTTCTTTTGTCAGCCGCTGCTCTTTTCCCCACGCTGAATACCTTGAACTCCCCCTTCTTTTTTTTTTTTTTTTTTTTGCGTTTGCTCCCTTTGCTCTCTTCCCTGCTATCTCTTTCTCTCTGTGTCAAAGTCACTGAGGTGTAAATTCACATTAGTGGGAGCATTTCCTCCGAGACAGGCGCGAGCAGTGACTGGCTATATAGGTCAGAGTAAACACAGAGAAAACTGTGTGTTTTATAGCGAGTCTGGTTGTGTGTCTGCGTGCGGCAGCAGGCAGCCGGCGCACCACCGCACCGTGTCACACGCACGCCGATTTACCAGAGACCCTCTGCTGCACCGAGATGCACCGAGGAAGCTGTGATCACGTGACGAGGTGTGTGTGAGAAAGAGGAGTGTGAAAGTATCTCTCATTTCACAGCAATCTCACGCATTCTGAAATGCACATGGAAATATGCACCAACTGGAAAGAACAGGTTCAGAGGTGAGCTCAGTGAATCCGCTCAGGAAAACACAAAGCACGATGTTGCATGCATGGCTGGAACAAAGTTTTGGAGACTATTTTGACCTTTCATATCTGTTTTGCTTTCATTACTCAAGTAAGAACCCACAAACCAGCAAGTTCCTCAGAGCTGAAATAACTGCTGGATAATGATGTATTTATTCGTTTACTGTCTATAAAAATTGGCTCATTAAATCAAGTTTACAAACATCACCAACAGGTCAATGCTGAAAGTAACTTTATCATTTTATAAAAAACATACATATTGTGCGTATAGGCAAAAATCATGTCACATTAAATGCATTGCAGAAATACGATAACCTGCCAGTTGTTTGAAAGCAGAGACTGATTCAGTTTGAAATGGCACGCAATTAAATATTCAAAGATTTGAGTGTATGAAATTGACTTGCAGCAAATGCGTGTATGCTGAGCTCAGCAAATACTTCTAATAAATAATAATCAGTGTCAGACTGTAAGATGCAAACGCGTTTAGTTCATGTTGATTGATACAGTAAAATGAATCATAGAAAACTGATGAAACATAAAGCTAAATATCAGTGAAAACGGTGATGGAGTTAATAATAAAAGCAGAATGAATCACTTGCTAGAGCAGATATTTCACTGAGTCAAATAAAACTGCATACAAGCCAATTACTAAGTGGTAACCGAGGTTTTGGGTTTGTGAGATTTTTCATTTCACAGCATTTGATTCTATTCAAGTGTCTCAGACTAAACAAAAGACGACACTTTTCAACAGCAAGGACGATCATTAGAATTTGATTCATCCATCACAAAACAGTTTTGGGAACACACTCACTGGATTATTTTTGAAAATGTCGCCGCTGTGAGCCCATTTTTAAGGTCAACTGCCACTTAGCCGAAGTGTTTCTGAGTGGGTGTGTGTGTGTGCGAGCATTTTTCAGGGTTGAGTCTGTGTCCTCATACAATCACAAAGACATTTATCTTTAAACGTGCAGTTTAACATACTGTCTAACACATTATACAATACTACCGTTAACACAACTTAAATGTGTGTCTGATATAGAATGTGAGACTTCAGCGTGTCTGCCATGGGAGAAAAAGCTGCTGTGGAAACTAAGTTTAACTCACAGCATGTTCACCTCACGTCCATTCGGTGGAATTAACCTCAAAGTCCATCAGAGATGGTTCTTAGTGAGAATCAATAATCCTGGCGAGCACGAAGTGGAAGCCAATGAGCTAATAATAGACAGAGTTAGAAGAACTGATTCAGTTCATATAGATTTTTGCTATCTGCTGCACTGGACTGCTATTCCCTCTGGAACATGTAAATCTTATGCAGCTGGTTTTGACCACATAGTTTATGAAACTATAAATGGCTAAATAGCTTCCAGAAGCTCAAAAATGAAAGTGTGAATGGGTGTGGTTGTTGAAGGAGGGCGCTGAGACGGTTGGTGTAGCAGTAGAGGGGGCAGGTGATAGGGTGTGATGGAGGATGGAGGGTGGATGATCCACTGTGGCAGCTCCCGAAGGGAGCAGCAAAAAAAACAAGAAAAAGATTTGTTTCAACTGGAAAACACATTTATATTATGTTGGGACCCCGATCACGACCACTGATCAGTGAGACTGTCCAAAACTATCAGAGACAACTGAGGAGGCAGTCCAAACCTTCAGAAGGAGACATTTAATACCGTTTCTGCAAAGCTTGTTCAAGCCTGAATGGCTTTAACAAACGTTTTTACTCTCGTAACACTGTGGCATGTTCAACCTAGAATAAAGCTCAGTAATAAGGATATTCATCACATTTTCATGAGGGATAACCTTGGCTGAAAAACAAAAACAAAAGAATTCTGCTTTGAACGGAAATGGTGAGGTCAAAGCACAAAACAAAGCAGCATTCTGACAGAACATATAAATGCTCGCTCTCGGAAAAAATCCACTGGGGTGATGGGGTGCGCTGTGTGTTTGGGTCAAGTTTGGACACGCCGACGGACAAACTGGGCGTCTGTCCGACTGGATGCTTACGTCACTGGAGAGCGCATTCCTGTGCATGCTTATGTGTGTGTGTGTGTGTGTGTATGTGTGTGTGTGTGTGTGTGTGTGTGTGTGTGTGTGTGTGTGTGTGTGTGTTGGCTCATCCTGAGGCACTGACCTCAATCTGGAGCACAGGGGTGACACAGGCCCCGACCAGACAGTGACAGACATGACCTCATGCGTCAAAACATGCACACGCGGACAGATTCGTCCACATCTTTACACATTCAGCTGTTCTTACCTCTGGGGCGATGTAGTCGGGAGTGCCGCAGAAGGTTCGCGTGGACACTCCTTCCAACATGTTCTCTTTGCACATGCCAAAGTCAGCAATCTTAATGTGTCCCTCGCAGTCCAGCATCACGTTGTCCAACTTCAGGTCCCTGAGGAAGCAGATGGACGTTCAAAACATCCTTCAACCTGCTGACTTTTCTGGTAGAAATGGGATTAACTGGGTCCATCCTTCTTTTTATTTTACAGTGCATTGTGTTTTTTTTTTTATTTTTGGATCATGCACAGAAGTTTTATGCAATAAACCATCGCTGTGTGGGTTTGTTGCAGAAATATTTATGATAATGTCATTTTCCCTTTACAACTTAAAAGTAAGAATTTGAAAAAGTATGTCTACATCTAATGGAATATTGCTCACCTGTAAATGATTCCTTTACTGTGCAGGAAGAAGAGACCAACAGCGATCTCTGCTGCATAGAACCTGTAATGACAACCGAACCATTAAAGCTTTCCAAAGAGAGAAAGGAATGAGAAATTCTAGAAAATACTGATTTCTGCTTAATGGACACATAAAAGATGCAGCTAGACACACAGTGTTGTTTTTAAAAATGTATTTTTCCTCAGAGATAACAGATTACTTACACTGCCTGAGGTTCCTTGAACTTGCCCACTTGTTGGATGTGGTACATGAGGTCTCCACCATTCACATACTCCATGACAAAGTACAAACGGTCCTGTAGACACACAGAAAGCGTTTTTTTTTTTTTTTTTTTTTTTTTTTTTTTTAATTCAGCATTATGAAATCTACCATTGGCAGATTTTAATTTGCGGATCTCAGCAGAACGGTTCAGTGTTGCTGTTCTGACCAGACTGTCTCTGTTGTTCCATCTTTATCGCTACTCTTTCCACGACAAGGTGACCTAAAAGCCTACAACAAAGCACTTCACCATAAAAGAAAACACTCAGTGCAGACATCTGTCAGAGAATATTCTCTTTGTCCTTTGGCGCCGGTCCCTTACCTGTCGTGACAACTATGACCCGACCGCAGTCTATCTGTGTTTCGTAGTAGCTCGCTATGAAAAAGCAAAAGCAGCTTTTTCCCCACATAACAACAGAGCCACACCGGCATCAAAGCTGAACATTCAACCAGGTTTGACAAAGTGTCACCACCTGCAGCAAAGCCGGCTTTATTCTGGACTGATGAGGGCTCTGACCCTCATTGCAGCATCATGGCAGAGCTGCAAGCCGAATGCACACAAAGTTGCTTTTTTATATCAGTAATCGAGCTTCATTTTCACTTAGTAATGAGCGAACAACAAAAGAATTTCATTGTCTTTATGGACAGCAATACATAGCAAAACATTTCATGACTGATCTTGTTGGTTTTAATACCACAGTTCATCAAAAAAAGAGCAAGGCGGCATGTAGGCTGTTTGAAAAATGGCACATAATCACTCTATATGAGCGATGCACAACATCATTCAACTAAAGCATTCAAATATCAACCTGCACAGCCGCTGATAGCCGTGCGAGCCACTCTAATTTGGCATTGTTTACCCTGAGACGCTGTAATCTCGTCTGGCCTGAGAAGATAACGCGGCTCATCACCACCTTGACCTCTAAAGATATGCTTCCAATAAACTTTGTTGAAGGTAAAGATCTCCAGTACTTCAGTGGCATTCAAATTCCTAATTGTTGAATGTCGTGATTAAATATACACACACATCTTTTTTTCTGGGATGATAATAATAATTTAAAACCTGACTGTTTCTTGGGATACATACTGTTTTAAGAGTGACTGACTAGTCTTAAATAAAACTCTCTGTTCATGGACAGTGAACATCCCTTTTAATCACAAGATACTGTCCACAGCTTTCACATAAACCTACATTAACAATGACATTTAAATGTAATATCACACATTCAGCTTATTGCTCCTGACTGTCTTAATAACAAGTGACAGAAAAGCATACAAAGGAAAGAAAATTCTCACAAGAGTTATCTCTCACAAAAAGCTTGAGAGAAGACATGAAAGTACTGTGTAGGAGTGTGAAAATGTAAAAATACAGATCCTCTGTGCATGGTCATCGTGCGTTCGTATGCATGCATGAAGGCATATTCATGAATATGCCATCAGTCGGGTCTCCTCTTATGTCCCAGTGCTGCAACTCTAATCAGACACTATAGTTTAGCTCGACCTCTCAGACATTCATTTGCAATCCAGCCCTCGGCACTGACTCCGCGTATCTAACAAGCGGCATCCTGATTGAGGAAACCTTTTTTAAAACATCTCAACTAAAACGTATTCATGAAAAAGAAATCATGTGTCTGTCATTCAGTTAACTTACAGAGTTGACAATAATAATTTATTATAATATCATATTCTCTTGTGATACATGGAACTGAGATGAAACAATGAACAGTCATGTTTTGAATTTCATTAGTCACAAAATGCCGGATTCTATTTTTGAGTCTCCTTACGTTGTGTGTGTAAAATTAATCTGTTTTTCATTTAAAAAAAAAAAAAAAAAAGGTAAAGTGAAGGTATTTTTTATGTGTAGAATATCAAGTGGCATCAGAAGAGATATACACAGCTTATTATTAACCTTATTATGTATGATTTTTCTGTTGAGACAATCGACTAAGTATTTTAGCTGCAGGATGCTGTCATGTTTAGTACCGGTAAATTCATAATCCATAAAAGTAGGTCCACATGTATGTTACTGAATCAGAACTGCAATGTTTTACTGTGGACATTTTCAGTTCTTTACGCTAAAGTGTGTAACGCTAAAACAAGGCAGCATCCAGAGGAAACAACGGCAAGAACATCAAGCAACACTGAAAAACCAACGCACGTGCAGACGCTTGTGTTGTGCAGAGACGTAGAAAAGAGGACTTTGTACATGCAGACACACACGTACATACCTGCCTTAGTCTTTTTTCAATGTTATTTGTTTCTCTCCCCCTTTCTAATAATTAATCTTGTCACACGTGCCCTCTACTACCCGTACAACAGTTTATGACTAAGCTGTTTGGCTGGAAGCCCCTTCCAGAATTAATGCGACCTGATCGGAACAGGAGTGGCCTGTCCTGATGTATATCCAGGAGCACTTTACCTACCACGGTCTGGAAGCACGAGTGGAGAAATGTGAGGAAGGGCGGCTTGTCCTGCTGGGCCAGGACTCTCTTCTCCACCATGGTACATTCAACGTCATCGTCCTGGATCACCACGTCCTTTTTCAGGATCTTAATGGCGTACAGCTCGTCAGTCGTCTTCATCTCTGCCAGCATAACCTTCAAAGAGAACAAAGGAGATCACCTGCGTGTTAAAGGCTGTTTGAGTTTTCCTCCGTTACTTTAAGACACCCGACTCCCGCCTCACCTTGCCAAAGCTGCCTTTCCCCAGCACAGCCAGGAAGGTGAAGTCGCTGAGTTTGACCTGATCCAGGCTGTTGGACGGCAGCTGACCGGAGTGGGCGTCGTCCGTCTCGGTGATCACCTTCTTCCCTGGGCCAAGCTTGGCTTTCTGCGCTCAGGGCACAAAAGACCAGCATCTCAGAGATAAACACTTTTAATGCGTCTGCAAAGACCAAGAGGCTTCGCCGTGCAGTTCTGATGTCATGACTTTGCTTACATTTCCTCAAAGCACGTTGGTTTCTTAAAGAAAACACTAAATGCATAAAATTTGTGGGCGCAACACCTTACCAGTATCACCACGACGATGGTTATTTTAACTTGTCAAACTTCATTTTTTTTACTATTGGACTAAAATTCAAAGCTTAATGTCTGAGTTTAAACACTGAAGTCCTGCTTGGCATTTTTCTGAGTTTTTCCTTCAACGTGTTCTTACTCACTCACACTGTTGGTTTGCTCACTCACAGCCAAAACGCACCGAGTGATGAAGATAATTTAAAATTAATGGGGTGAAATGAGACTGTGGCATCACAGTGGAGCTGATGTGAAAAACTACAGGTCACAGTTAAATAACCGACAGTGGTGTGCAACGCTCATTTCTTCATGAAATAAATACTGGAAGACATAATTTATCATATTAGAGGGTGTTTCTCAGTCATCATGGAAACAAAATGGATGAAAAATGAAAAATGGTTGTTAACAGTAGACATGCTTGAACTGTTTTCTGAAAAGAAACAAAAAGGAATGTAAAATTCTGTTTTCTTTTCTTTTTTTTTTTTAGGAGCATCATAATTCAGTTGGGGAATTTTTCAGATGTGGTCTTAAACATGTTTTTATAAACAAACTCTGAATATAGTTCTGCTGTGGGTCAAATTACCTCAATTAAAGCATGATGATGTACCTACAGGCCAGGGGCAACATCGTTTTAATTATTATATAATCACAATAATCAGTTATGTAATGAATCACAATCCTTACATAACTAAAATCACATTTTATATGATGGTAGCAGAACTTGAAAAGCATTTTATTTTTTTGTAATTATAACACATTAGACCTTGAGGCCTGTTGTTACACACTCAGAAAGATCTGCAGCTCTAGAAAGTAGCAACAGTTGCTGAGTGCATGCATTCCCGTTACAGAACATCAAACTCTGAAAGTTCATGAGCATTCTCGCCTGTGCACGTCCTCTCATGCCACGACATGCTCCATTTCTCAGCAGGGCAAAAGGCTTGAAGAAGCTCGGCAAAAAGCTACAGAGCACTATGCTGAAAGATACACTCTTTTCTGACGCTTTGACGGCAACCAAGGACACAGAATAACACTCATCTCGTCTTCCGTAGCTCCAGAAACACACCCCACATCGACATGTCCAGGTTTCAAACTCAGCCAAGGTGATATGCTGATACGGACTCATGCTGTACTACAACATCCAGGAACACACAAAGAAAGATGCTTGCATTGAGCAAGTACTGTGACAAATTCAAGTCAAACCATCAAAGCTTTCCAACTTCCACGGATTAAACCAACATCTCTTTTGAGACCAGTGACAAAAACTGAAGGTCACGTTATTTCTGAGCACTCCCATCACATTTCTCCTATAGAAAAAAAAAAACAAATCTTGTGAAGAGTAAAAGAAAACCTTCAGGAGCTGTTCACTGTGCTGACAAAAAAAAAAGGTATTGTTAAAGAAAATAAAAATCCCTGGTCTGCATGGCATTGCATTTTGGGAAACTTTCTGAAAACTTGCTTCACACTGTAATCAAATGATTTTCATCCAAACTCTGAACGTGTGATGCTAAGAAGCTTTAGTTTGGTTAATGGCGTCTACTGTAGTCTGCTCTTTGAACTGAGAGCAGCGGGGAGAGGCGAAGCAGAGCAGACGGCACCAGATCACAGCACACCTGTAAGCTTTAGCCAAAGAAACGAGCCTGGCCAGGCCAAGCGAGCAGCGGCCTTACTTCCCTCGTCTCAGACGCACCTGATCAGAGTCTTCCACAACTGCTTGGTCCTGAAACCACAGGGAGAAGGGAGCCAAAAGGGCCGACTCACTTAGTGCACAAGCCTCTACTCACACAGCTGACGTCTTTTTAGGTGGAAATTGAGAGGCAACAGAGGTACAAAACAATCACAAAAAAACAAAAAAACAAATAACAATAAAGATAAAAAACTAAATATTGTTGTGAGACTTTGGACCACTGCACTCAACAGAGAAAAGACCACAATGCTGCTATAATATCCGTCAAAATGAATGTAATAGTTTTGTGTGGCACAAACACAGAAGCAACACAAATAGTAAGATTACGAAGCTAAATAACTGACGTCTGTTCGACATCGAGCACAAAACCTTTGAGGGGACACCACGAATCATCACGTCACGTTACTTTGTCCATGAAGATTAAACAAACAGAAGTGGAGATGGAGGGAAATATGACAATGCCACTGAGATTTAATGCTGATACGAAAACCAAATGTGTTTACATGAAGAAAGGAACCCATGCACACACACAAATACACTTGCACACAGGAGCTGAAGTTGTACTACAGCTCAACACTGACATCTGGTGGCCACGCGTGGTTTTGTTTCTCTATTGTATTTCCCATGTGCAGCCTTCCTATTGATCTATCGGCAACGAGGGAAAATGAAGTTTGAGCCGAGGTGAGAATGAGATGAGCGACAAAGCTGTGAACCACACCTGCAGTAACAACAACCAACGATCACAACATGGAGACAGGCAGCCCAGACCACAAGAAAAGACACACACAAGGTCTAAACACACATGCAGACACACAGCTATGAAGAACAAGCAACACAAGAGACACGGTTTACTAACAATCTACTGACAAAGAGTAACAAAGAGCTGTGCTCTCACAAGAAGTGACTGTTTGACTTTTCCAAAGAACCCAAATGGAATCTACAACACTGGAATTGTTAGTAAGGAGGATCGATTTGTAGTGGCACGAAACCACTGACAAATGATCAGATGTGAAGAGGAATGAAGAGATGTGGCACCACAACAACATGAGACAAACAAGAGAGGAGAAGAGAGAGGAGGAGAGGAGAGGAGAGGAGAGGAGAGGAGAGGAGAGGAGAGGAGAGGAGAGGGGAGCTACCTTTAGATTAAAGTTAATTTGGCAGTCCTGTGAGCAGGGGCAAGACGTGGAGGAGAGAGGAAGAGAGAAACTCTTGCATTAAATATGACAATGTGACACAGGATGAAGAAGCATTTATACAGTATAAGTCTCACCAAGCACACGGGAGGGAGCAGGAAGCTAAGGGGAAAAGGGAGAAAACCACAGAGGGGTTCATGAGGAGAAAACACAAAGAAAAAGAGAGAGACGTTTTCCAGGCTATATAGAGTCCAAGAAATACACAGTCGAGTGGATGAAGCACAAGACCTAGAGATGCAAAAAAAAAAAAAAAAAAAAAAAAAAAAATCAAGAGAGTGCTTTCATTTGAGTACTGCCATGGCAGCAAGGCTGGTTTTTGAGTTCCCATTTGAATCCTGTGTGAAACATGACTGACCTTGGCTGCTCTGACTGATGCATTTGTCAGTCTGCTGCTGTTGATACTCAAACATTCATCGAGTGAAAAAATACTCAAAACATGTCCTGTACAGGTATGTTTAACAGCATGTCCATGAATGTGCCATTCAAACAGTATAGCTGAATTGATATTTTCATCATTGCAGCCACATGCAAAAAAATAAAAAGGGGGGGGGGGGGGGAGGAGGAGGAGAAGTCGTCAGAGTCCAGAAACATTTTCAGACAATAAAGATGTAAATTCAGGTTTCACCTCTGACTTTTTCAGCATTATTAGAACCAATGCATGTCTGAACAGGGCCTGCTGTTTTGTGATTACTGAAACAATTTTGTTTCAAATCATTAAAGCTGCAGAGTCCTCGTTCCAGCAGGCGAGACAAACATGAGGCCAGCAGGCCGAAAACTGGCCTGCCGGGCGGTTCAACGTGGCCCGCCGGGTGACCGCGCATCATGTTGGAAAAAGGCATGACTTCACTGAAATCCAAAACTGAACATCAGATCACAGTAACGTCCAGCTACGCAGCTGTAAAAGGTGGAAACCTTGATGTTAGGAAAACAGCATTAAAGCTCGTGTCCGGAGTTTTAAGAGAGAGGTTTTTTTAATCCAACATCTTGAGGTTCCGCCCTCCCTCTGCTTTCATGAGCGACCAAGCCACGCCCCTTTAATTGTGCACGCGCATTATCTGTCGGGTGAAAATGAGAGCCTCTGAGTCCTACAGCATCCTACAAGTTTAGCTGTTTACGGTGGATGTTCAGCAGACCATGGATATATCCGAGGTAAGTTTGGTGGCTGCTGCGAAACTAACTCATCTCTGCCTGGGCGAGCGGCCGTGCTCTCTAGCTGCATCGATTGACAGCACGATAAGGCGGAAGGCGGAAGCTTGAAATCTATTGGCTGAAGCTGACCGGCGCTTTTTCGGATAACATGGGGGTCTATGAGACGAAGGCGGAGCTCATAAATACATTTTTATATTGTTTTATGCTAATATTATATTATTGCATCGAACCAGACTAACAAATTTAAGCTCTGTTGAAAAATGATACATACATTGGAAACGAACGGAAACTCCGGACACGAGCTTTAACATCAATCAGTCAGTGAAAACTGCAGGCCTCGATCACAGACTCCACATCACTGCTGTAAGAAACTCCGTGGCAAGCATCATTTCAGATCACTTCAGAGTATAGTACTTTTTTAAAACATCTCTCATTGTTAATATTTTTCTTGTACCTCTATATACATTTCAGTATTTACAGGTCGATTTCATGACTTCAGCCCAAATGAGATCAAACTCAGCCACATGTCACTAACTGAACTAAAATGAGTCTGACAACACTGTGTCATTGTGCCATTGTTGTACTGCTTTAACAGATGACAGCTGTGTTGTTACTCTGAAAAACAAACTGAAATAAAGATATTCTGAAAAAGGTACACACTGTACATTGAGGTGCTAAACAGCATGACAGTCTGAGGATGAAAGAGAAAGCGATTTCACTTGAAGAGGAAAAAGAGACACTGTTGCATCGAACAGCAGGAAAAGAACAAAGTGTTGAATTTATATTGATGAACACAACGTGAGTTTGAAATTCTAATAGAAACTTTGAGACTGATTCAGTGTAAATGAGGGATGTTTTCAGTCATTGCTAGATGGCCAGGGGAATCGCCATCATAAACTTTGTTTTATACTAAAAAAAAAAAAAAAAGTCTGTCATGTTGATAATAACAAAAATAAGTCAGTTTAGTAAAATATGACAAACAATATGTGATCACAGTCAAAACCTAGCCACGACTGAAAAAGGACAGCAGTGGCCTATTGAGCTTATAATAAAAGGTTTGCTGGTTCGAATCTCACAAGCGACAGGTCAGTGCTGTGGGTCCCTAAGTATGACCCCTGAGCCCCAAATGCTCCGGATGAGTCAGGAAAGGGATGAGATGTAAAACCTGTGCAAATCAAATGTGAGTCACATGATGAACTATAGCAGGCGTTCTTCCTCACTCTGAGATCAGAAGTTTTACCAGTATAAATTGTTTTAAAGGAGCAAAAGATCAACAAATCTCACATTTTTGTATGCATTTTATAGGTTGCTGCTGAACAGGAAGGCAGTGTTCAACTGTTTGTGCGCTGCAGCTGTCACACAGGCGTCTTTAATCTAACAGCTGTGTAGCGTGTGACAATTCGATAAGTCTGCTGGACATGTCTGTGTCTGAGCTGAGGGAGGCTCTATCAGCCATATAAACCATAAGAAAAAAAATAAAAAAACAAAGTCATACAAGAACAGCAACGACACAAACAACAAGAAAGCGAAGTAGAGGTTAGAATGCTCCTGTTAACATGGAGGATGTTGAATCTCTGCTGTCTGATCGCACTTTATTGCATTTATAACAAGTTTATTAAGACAGCACTGTTGTAGAGAAAATGAGTATTAGAAGCAAGATGGATGTAAAAGGCCAGAATCCTCCACTCAATCAAAGTACAATTGTGTATAAATGGAGGAAAACAGTCGGCACACGTTTTCTTTCCAGTATGGTGAGTGAAATATGATACAGCGAGTCATCATCTGATTAAATATGCAAATCACACCCCTGAAGTTTCTTAACAGAATTACTCCTGACAAGGGACTTTATTTCAGTTCTTTAACTCCAGAACTAGACTCCGCTTCTGTGGATCTGTTCTCCTACAATCCGTTCTGATCTTGTTAACATCTCATACTGTAGTGTACAGTGGGCAGATCGATCTTATAAAAAAGCTGTTTTCAGAAGAATTTCCATGTGAAATTCAACTGTGTGTGCATGCACGAAACAGTATAAAACACCAGTTGAACGATCGCACGTAACGCTACACCATCATCTGCAATTATCTGATTAGGCATTATTACGTAATTTTCCTACAACTGCGTACCATCTCAGAAATGTCACAAGACAAGTACAATCAGGGCCATAAATATGTGAACAATCTGTTCATACTGCGCCAATAAAACATGTCGAAATCTTTCCGTAGTTCAAGTGATTTGAATTTGATGATCCTCACAGACAGCACTTGAAGTGCATGCTGACCTTCTCCTTTCAAATCCACTGAGGTGGTGTACAGAGAGCGACAAACTGACAGGAAGGCACTGCTGTGACCACTTCAGACAAATCCTCACCTCAAATTTCTGCCTCAGCTCCTCATTGCCATCGTCCTCCTCTGAGATGGGGACATTGTAGTACTCTCCTTCCTCCTGGCACAACAGTTTATACCTGATGAGAGAACGAGAGAACAAAGAGGTGGGGGGGAAGAGAAAGAGAGCGAGTGCGCACATACAGAGGAGCAAAAAGCAAAGTCAGAATGTGGCATTATGTCCATACAGCTTAAACAGAGTTCAAGGGCTCACTTCATGGAAATCATAAATCTACAAATTTACTATAAAACATACTACAAAAACTGAAATTGCATGAATATTTCTGCAGATTTCCATCATATTTCTGATAGGAGGCAAAAATTGTCTGTGCAGAGATTAAAGGAGTGTCGTGGCCGCTGGGCTTAAAGGAAACGCATCATCCAAACAATGTTTGTTGTTTTCAGGAAGTCAGTATTACCAGCCGCAGACGGGAGCCTTCATGAGCTCCGACACGCCGAAGGAGAGGGCTCCCATGAAGTCATTCCTGGTGGTCCGGTCCCAGTCCCACACTTCTACTGACAGCCTGCGGTCCTTATCTGTCGGCTTCAGCTTGCTGCAAAACAAATTATGGTGATTATATAGAAGAACTTTTTCAATATGCACAACAAATAAGAAAAAAAAATATGACTTCACAGTATTATCTTTAACTCAGCTTCAAAATATACTTTTGGTCTGGATATACTGTTCAAAAGGGATTATTTTTCATGGAAAAAAAAAGTTCTGTGGTTTTATATTGGGGCCTCAGGTTCAGCTCTCACTGTTTCTCAAGTTCTGCATCATGAAGGCACGGAGGCCTCAGAAACTGGAGGGAACGTGCTCGATGAATCAAGTGTGCCCTGTGAGCGGCGGCTTGGCCATCATGCTGTCTGATTTGTTAAGAAGCTTTTTACAAGGCTTTCAAATGCTTCATCTGAAAGACTGTGGACGGCAGCTGAGATAAATGTGATGATCGCTGTAGAGTAAAACCACAGAGGAAGAAAATCTGTGCATGAAAAAGAATGGATAAAGTAAGAAGTGAATTTTGGCGACATGGCAGCTTTGTGCCTGTGGGTCTGTGCACATCTTTTGTGCCATTATAAAGAATATAAAACAAAGCACAGCGGCCTGATAGATACTCACAAGGTAAACGTCTCGTTCCACTTGGGGTTGAGGCTGGAGCGGATGGTTTTGGTCTTCTGCTTGGTCTCATTCTTGGGGTCTGGTATGAGCTTGAGCTTGACGTAAGGATCAGACAGGCCGTTCGGGTCCATGGGGATGAGGTTTCTGCCTTCACCCACTGAGAGGGAGAGAGAACGGGGGTCAAACATGATTTTTTTAACCATGGAAACTAAAGTAATTCTTTGAAAGCATTCATTTTGAGTAAATGAGGCTCTTTCCCTTTAAACTGAAGCCTTTTTTTCACACTGGGCCGCAGTAAAACACACAGAGAGTTTTGGTCATGGCCAGAAAAAAAACCAAAAAAAAAAAAACCCCTCTCTTGTAATCAACAGGTGAATATCAACAGAACAAAGTCCATGTGTTGAAGATCAAACAGCAAGTCAGAGGTTGTCAATATTATTTATGCTTCTAAACTATAAAAGGCGCAAATGCAGGAAGTGTTATGAGACCAGCGGATCTAAATCGTAACCTGTGCCATGCTTAAGTAGGCGCAGGCTCTCTTCTTGTCCTCCTGTATTTAGCTGTTCAGTAAACAAGGGCACACCAGGGACATTAGCACTCCATTATCCCTGAGCACTGGAGCCCTGCCAGACCTGAGCTACAGCACTACACACACACACACACACACACTAATGCACACACACTATGTTTATCGACATACATTGCAGCGAGCGTCCCTGCAGGGACGGGCTGAATGCCTTCCTGCTCGGTTAAACCTGGAGCTGCTGAGCCCGACAGCCGAGGCTCTCCATGTGGCCCCGTCACTCACACACAATAGCCGGCGGACACTGGGTCACCTTTGACACCGAGACCGAGGTGCTAAGCCACTATGTGGACAATGCAACGCACAATTGCTAAACCCTCTGTCTTAACTCTGAATGTGTTAAAGTATTGACAGGATTTAAGAGGGCTAAATGAACCAAATTCATTTAGAGATTGGCGCAACACTGAAGTACTCGTGGAAGAGAATATCTTCTGAAAAGTGTGTAACATCGAAAAAAAAAAAGAGATTGTTTTCTTGACAAACTGGTTTGATTGTATTCTTTGCAGATATGCAAACAGAATTGAAGACTAAAGGACTTCCATTGTTTGCTTTAGCTCTCAGCAGCTGTGATGGAGGATTTAGGTGATGATTTCAGCGAGGTGTGAAGTCGGATGAGTGATGGGGTGAGCCGCTGCTGCATAGACACATACATGCAAAGATAAAGATAAAGATAGATGGATAGAGAGAGAGAGAGAGAGAGAGAGAGAGAGAAAGAGAGTGAGAGAGAGAGAGAGAGAGAGAGAGAGAGAGGAAGAACACTCTACAGGAGAGGCAGACGGTTACAGAAACAACCTGAGGTGTGGGAAGATATTGAGCGATCCTAAACTGGCAGCACTCGGCTTTCCAATGTGTTGAGCCAGTTTCTTCAGCTGAACTCAAACGCACTAATACGAATAAGCTGAAAAATTAAGGCTTAGGAAGCAAAGATTGACCTTAGAAAATAATGCACCTCGATAACTTTGGCCTCATCCCTGCTCTCTTCATTTTGGATTGCAATAGAAATTTTTCAAGTACTAAAGTTCAATCAGGATCATCTGTGACCTCGGGATAAAATATCAGACGGCTGTGTTGTGGCCCCGGAAAAGCAGCAGCCTATTCATATAGCAGGTTGTATATCAGAGGAATTATTTTTAGAGTCAGCTCTGAATAGGCTGATGAGTTGCACACTGGGTGCGCTTTGGCAATGGCACAGCTAAAACAAAAAAGAAATGCCGTAGTAGTGTACGTACTTGTACATGGTGAATGTATGAGGATTAATTCAACCATTATGTGAAGCACACACATCGACTTTGAATGTATCTCACCAGTGTGTACTGTGGACAGGTGTTAGGTTAAAGATGAATGAAGCTCTGATTACATACTAGATACCAAAGGCTCAGTTTTTTTATTTGTGCAGTGCAAAGGCCTCTGTTTTGAATCATGCATTCTGTTTGCACAAATGCAAAGTCCAAGCACCTAAATTACATTTTTAAAGCTTTGCTCACTGAGTTGTGCTTGTCAGTGTGGAACTGGGTTACAATCAATTTATTCAATGAAATTACATTAATCTAGAGAACAAATCCATTGATCTTCTGACTTAATGATGTTAAGAATCACATGATTATCATCTGATATTTGTGTCTGCAGTACCTTACAGAAGATATATCCATACAAACTGAATTAAATCACAACAAATCAAAGACATACAATCTGCAAAAAAATTCTATTACAAAGATCTTAACCAAAAAAAAGAAACATTCATTGATTTTCAGCCGAATGCTTCCAATGTGAGTGAAAGCTTTACACGTGCAATGTGTAATTCTATATATGACCAGTAGGAGGCAGCCCAGCTTCTCTATTTCATTCTGGTTGGCACAGGAGTTTCTTCCAAATGACTTAATGGCATCTTAAATTGCATAAAACAAACCAGATGTGGTGTGTGTGTGTGTGTGTGTGTGTGTGTGTGTGTGTGCGTGTGTGTGTGTGTGTGCGTGTGCGTGTGCGTGTGCGTGTGCGTGTGCGTGTGTGTGTTTAAGGGAAATATCCCTTCGTTTGAGCAGTTATGAAGGGTCGGATGTCTAATCAGCACAAGTGACTCTTGTGACTGCGGACCTGCAGTCTGATCTCAGATCTGAGTGATTGTACAGCTTGTTCCGACACACATCTGGATATTCTGACTCACTGGCTCACTCTATAGCAGGAGCTGGACACCCGCCCACCTTTTAGCATTCATAAAGTCCATCATGCTGCAGACTGAACTCACTTAAGCCAAGTAGCGGCGGTTGCTAAATGTGGTGTCAGCACAAAAAGCCTCATTGGACTGAAAAATTACTCTGCATTATCTGGTTTCTGGCAAAAAAACAAAACAGAACAAAAGACGAATGGTTTTCCATGTTGTTTTCTTAAAGCCAAAATGGAGATAAGCTTGAAACTTTGCCCATTTCTGTTCTGCATGAGTCAAAATAAAATCAGTAAGAAGAAAAACCATGTCAGAAAAGAGAGGCGATCCAAGGCAGAGGCATATGTTAAAATGGCGTGAAAGCATGGCGCACACATGCCGAGAAGAGGGAGTTGAAGCAGGACAGTGACAACACACTGGGAATATCAATGACATGACTTCAGGGAGTCAGCAGGAGAAATCCTGCAGCAACAAAGTTCAGCTGTTCTCTGAGAGCCAGAGAAACACCGAAGAAAAAAGGAGTCAGGATGCATTCATGTGTTAATACGATAGAGGCGAGCTTCAAGAAGGGATTCACAGTCAGTCGCTTTTTTCAGAGATTTCCTTTATCATTCCTGTAAAGTAATTTCTTTCAAACTTCAATTACACTGAATGTCTGTAGATTAACAGAAACACACCTCGAAAAACGATCCTTCAAAGCTTTAAATTAAGTGAAAGTAGACAGCAGACTGTAAAACACTGACTAAACTAATTATTTCCAGCTTTAACATTTACGAAGCCGAGAGTGAAATCAAACGTTCGAATGCGATAACATTGTCTTGTGGGACGCTACAGCATGCACACAGACACACCGCTCCTTGTCTTTGGTTGACACCGGAAGACCTTTCTTCAAAAAAAAAAAAAAAAAAAAAAAAAAAAAGTAGAGCCGCTCATGTTTGTTCTTCTCCTCCTTGTGTAAACACTCCACCTTCTCAGTTTAACTCTGTGCTCCTTTCAGTGTCCACTATTTACAAAATGGCCTGGAAAAAAAATGGCAGACTGACTAGCAGCTCTGTTTCCTCCATAATGTAAAGATTACGTCAGAGTGAAGGCAGTGCCCAGTCACATGAGACACACAGGCTTTGATGTTTAAGCAAAAGGTTATTTATACCAAAAAGAGAAAATAAAATAATACATCTATTACACAAATCGTTGATATTGATTCGATGCACACAGTTGCATAACCGCAGAGTTCACTGCTGAACCCCGGAGGAGACGGAGCTGTCCATGAGGCCACCTCCCCGCCGTGGAAGAAAGAAAAAAGCTGGCGCTGCTGCCACCACGAGTGCTCTCAGCTGCTCCATCTCAACCCTGATTCATTGGGAAAATGTAACAGCGGCATTTTTACGTAAATTCTCTCCTGGCACGGGTCCGCTGGCTTTTCTGCAAAAATGACTCAGGCACTACACAGAAATGGAAATTACTGTAGGAAAGAGCCGCAGAGTGGAAGCTGCCGCTCTCAAGTTCGCTGGGCAGCAGTGGTAATTTAGAAAGCCTGCTCACTGCATCCAAAATACCAGAGCAGTTTGTTTCAATTAACCCAAAGACTGCAAGTCTTAGTCAGATGTAGAGTGATGGCAGTGAGCCTCATTACGAGCATGCCAAAAATACAACCTTTATTAGATTTCTGAGGTTATCTGGTTATTAAAGTGAGGTACTGCAACATGCTTTTTATAAGATATCTGATTAAGGCAAATCAGATTAACACAACTTAATTTCTTCACAAAAAGTGTCTGATTTCTTTGTGCTTGTATACCTGAAACCTTGTACACCTTTCATTCTCTTACATCTGTGGATGTATAAAAACTAATATTCATAATAATAATAAAAAAACATGTAAAATTATCATAATCCTCATTTTTGTAGGTACTGTAGCATCTAGTGGTCATGCATATGTACTGTTCCATTCTGATAAAGACAGTCTAGACACTGAACTACTGCGGCATGTCGCTGCAACGTGCACGATGTCCAATATACTGTTCATCTAAAGCACGCACTCACACACTGGCTCACTCTCCATAACCATCTGGCCGGCAAAGCCACCTTCTTCCAGGTGTTCAACATATGTTAGATCTAATTTTATGGTTGGTCGTGCAGCCGTCAGAAGAGTTTGCTGCTCTTTTAGGTTACGCTACACATTGTTCATTTGTCAGTCATATGTTGGTGCTGCAGCTTCACCGGCCAGATGCTCACAGCATTTAGGGTGAATTTCATCTTTCTGCTGTAAAGTGTCACCACCACCTCCATAAGCTTCGACAGTAAAATCCAGCTCCTCTGATCTTCCCACTGACTGCGCAACGATCTGACCCACACACACCTACAAATGTACCTACATATCAAGCGCACTGACTCCAACACGGGCATCGCTGCGATGAAAAGCAGAGGCACAGATGACCAAAAAGGCAATCGACAAAGAGCTAATGAAGCCGCTAAAGAGATAAAAAGCCTGTAAATGATGCTTTCCTGCAGAACTGGGTGAGTCAACAAGGGAACCAAATGGAAATGTAATTATTACCACTGTCTCTCACACGCTCCCCGAGGAGCTGCCAACAGCACGGCGCTGCACACACGTCCTCGCACATTCACTCAATAGGTAGAAATGACTAATTCTGACAGAATGCGCTTTCACTATTGACTATCATTGCTTTGGATATTTGCTGGGAATCAGCGATTCGTGACAAAAATAGGAGAGTGACTTCTCTAGCAACAATGGAATGAAGACAGCTGTGTGTGCGGTGAAAAAACAGAAAATATGTCAGTGTGCAACGTCCATCATTCACCAGGGAAGCTGTTTTGTGTTGGGTTTTGTGTCATATGTGTGTCCCATGCATGACTTGAAAGAACAGCTGCTTCCCCTGGTCTCCATGACACTTCCCATTGAACATTTGGCCACTCGGTGAAGAGCAAGAAGAAATTGGTGTCGACCTTCAGTCAGAGCCGAGTGTGAGAGCGCCCTGGCGTTGGAGTGATTCTCGCTCTCAACGCTTTGTGCCCACAAGACAATCCAGCGTTCCCTCTTAACTCGGAAGCGTCGCACATCAAGAAGCATCATCATCTGAGACACTGTGTCGTTTTCCTAACAAGGCCGCCGATGTGTGGGGTGAAAATTTATGGAAATGTGCAGCATGATTTTGTGCATCACAGAAATAGAAGAAACGGAAAGTGGCTGATAACAGTGAGGGGTTGTGCTCCAAATGTGATGCCGCACAATTTGTATGAAACAGAGAATTTGTAGGAACACTGTGAGCAGATAAGCATCCCACAAGGATAGAAAGTATATTTTGGAGTCCGAGTGGTATAAATTCATCCATCTTCTCAACCGCTTTATCCATGGCAGGGTTCAGGACCTGGTAGTCGATCCCACCTGACAAACAGAGGCCGTCACATTCACACCCACACACTCAACGTGGAGTCACCCATTAACCTCAATTATATGCTTTTGGACGAAGGATGGCAAAAGGAATACCCAGGGAAAACTCAGACCCCCTCAACACACACACATACACACACAGGGTGACATTCCAGTCAGTGTTTGATGAACAAAACACACATACACAACTGGTGCATCCTACTAACAGGATGACGGTTATGTTTGCAGATCGATGTGAAAATGTGTGGTTTATTCTACCACCTTCTCCGCACCTTCTTGCTGAACTCCTCTCTCTCCATGCAGCCCGGCTGTGTTTGGCAGGCTGTCTGCAACACATCTACAGCAGCTAATGTAATCTGTGATGCAATCTGTCTTGAGTGGGCTGAAGGCTGGTGCAGCAGTTCGACACACACACACACACACACACACACACACCTACTCAAACACACACACAAGCACACACACACATGTTGTGCTCGCATGCCTTTCGAGGACATTGCATTCATCCCTATTCAATTCACGCAGACCCATTTAGAGGTCGACAAAAAAAATTCTTTGTGTCTATTCTTCACCTCGACCGAACGGAACCATAATCTGACGCAGGAAATTATACAATTTTTCTCATGGGAACTGGCTTTCTGCTTTATTTGCCTTCAAGGATGACATGTTGACATAATGTAATTTAACAGTAATAAATACACACACGCACACACACAGATAACACAAGTGAAGCACTTCAGGAACTGTCTGCTGTGGACAACAGGGTGAAGAACCAGCAGGTGTTGATTCCAACCTCCAGGTGATAATGGTGGTTTTCTATCCCTGATGCGCGCGTGCACGCACACACACACGCGTGCACGCACACATATAGTCTCAGAGTGTGAAATATGCAGGCGATTTCACACCTGGTATACATACTGGATATGTGAAAACACGTGTGACCATCAACATTTCATTATCGCAACTTGATAGTTGTGATTGCAGTGTGAATTTTATACACACACACATGAACAGTGTCCACAGTTTTGACTTCCTAGATGTTGAATTTCATGACGGCTACTGGAAAAATGTATGAAAAAAGGTTGTTCTAAAAAGACTACTTAAATTTTTGTTTACAATATACCAAACAATATGCGGACAATCCCATTTTTAATTCTATAATTCCGATTTTCAGCTTTAATATTTCTGGACTACGGGACAATTCATATTCTCACGGGACAATTTAAATTCTCTCTTCTTCTACCTTCAGAAGGCATGGATGGATGGATGGATGGATGGATGAATGGATGGATTCACATTCCCTGTGCAGCGATGCAGTTTAATTGAGATTCTGAACACAATAAAAAGAAATTCGAGATGTTTGCACATTTTTACAAGATATTAGTCATCATCAGTCACAGTCATTGTAAGTGACGCATCTTTCCTTCCCCTCTCTCCTATTTTTAGCCAAACAAAGCAACAGGTGCGACAAAGATTAACAATGAAGACATCCGAATGAACCGGTCTGTGGGCAAATGGAGAGGGCTTCAGCTCAGATAATGAACGGATACATGCCACAAATGATAAAAAGGTGCATGCTACTCTGCCTGCCTGCTGCCCAAATGAATGTTTAACTGTTGTGTGCTGTCATCCATTACTCTGCCCACATTCAGCCTTGTTCATCTGGTGAACATTTGCTCAGTGGAGAAGCCAGTGAAGTTCAACGGCAAGGTCTAGTGATGCACTGGCTCCTGTGAGCCGGTTAATTGAATGATTATGTTTGCCTGTTGTGGGCTCCCTGCCATTACTATTGTTGTGGCAGATGTGCTAATGGACTGTCATTACAGACGGGGGATTTACACCAGGCTTCAAAATACAAAGCAGAATGGGCTTCTTCTCAGGCATGAACTGCATTTTCCAAACACAAACATGCGCTGCAAAATTTTTTGGAAAAGTTTGGTGCAAAGTGCAAGGTGCATAGTTGTACATTTCAAAAGAGAAATGTGTATTCATGCTTTTTCTTTACCACTTTAACCAGCGCTAATCCCAGCTGAGAGGGCAAACTTCACCATTAATGGGATAATGGCTGACAATATATATATATATATATAAAAAAAACTGTTCCAACAAAAAAAAAAAAGGGGAGAGAAATCAATACAACAGTAACTGAGAGAAAGTGCTGCATCGTATGTATGAATGAATAAAAATGATGACTATGCTGATTTTCGATGTGCAAACTGCTCAAAAACTGCACAGAAAAATGCTTTACTTCCTAATTATGGAGTTACGTATTTTTGGCTGCAGTTACTTTATTTTGAAAAAATATGAAAAAATGGTTTTATGGAATTTTTTTTTCATATTATTGGCAAGTTATTGGGACATTTGCTTGCTGTTAAAATGTATACAATATTTTGTTACTGACCATTATTACATAACTAGTTGCTCAGCAATCAAAGAGAGACAACCAGACACACTCACAATCACACCCATGAACAATTCAGTCAGCAGCCGGAGGAAACTGAAATACTCACACATGCACGGGGAGAACATTCAAACCCCAAACAGAACAGTTTGAACTCACGAAACACCACGGAACAGCCGTGTTTATTTCAGCCGGCAACTCAGAATGTCAATGCATTTGAGATTATGCATGGAATTATCTCAGCTTAACTACAGCAGCTGGTCTGTAATATTTTGCTCTGCAAGGACAACTGGTACAAAATGAAACAGTTCATGATAAAGCGCTTTATCAAAACACTTAAAACTGCATCTTGTTCTGTACATGACTTACATTTTCACCATGCACCCTGAACAAGACTGTCTGACTGACTGTTAGCAACATAACTCAAGAAGTTACCGATGGATGAAGTGGGAATCTTCAGGGAGCATCTGAAATGGGACTGGAAACATGTGATTAGATTTTGGGAGCGATCAGGATTACATTGGAGGATTGGAGGGGGGCATGTGCTCTCCGAGTGAAAGCAAAACTGAAAAAAAAAAGAAGTTGGAGTTTATGTCAAGTAGAAGTTTGTATATAATTTGCCATGATATCAACTTTTTTTTAATATTTCTTTCAGATCTTCAGAAAATGTTTAACAAAAGGCTCCAAACTCAATTCCAGACACATTTAGGAAACAGACTAAGGAAGATCATGATAGTACTCGTGAGATTAAATTATATTATTGTCATTAACAGAATGTAATTACATTTTTAATTAAGCTCGAGATGTGAAACCAAATCAAAATGACAGCATAAATTTACCAGTAACATTGTTCTAAATAATAGACATATGATTGTAACGCCACAGTCCTGCTCACAGGCAGAGACCTAAAATTTTATGTTTGTGTAATTTGAAGACTTAATAAATAATAAATCAAGCCTTCTATTTGCCTTGCAGAGACAATTCAGTTCCTTTGGAAACTCCAACTAACACCGAGCAAGTCGTGACTGTTTAAAAAGAGTAACAACACAATGCCCACGCAGCAGACCACACACCACTGCAGGAATACATATTTGGCTTGGGATTGCCTTCCACACCGTAACTGTGAATTGTTTCTTGCAGCAGGATGTTTAGCAGAAGCAGCTCTATTGATCTGTGCACCAAAAGGGAGATGTCTTTGCAGCATACTGATAGCTGATAGTCACGGGGCCGGCTATGCAGGCAGAAGTCGGACTCGCTGCACTGCGAGCAGGTGGCAGGCGTATTGGCGAGAAGGTTTCTGTTCAGATTAATCAGGAGCAAGAGATGAGCTGCGAATGTCTGTGTGTGTGAAAATTGGACAATCAGGAATTATTGACAAGGACGGTAAGCAGCTAAAATTGATCCAGGTTTGGAATTGAAACGGAACAACGGCGTGTGCAACAAGCTGCACCCTCATGCAACCCTCACACGCACGCACACGCACACACAAAGACACATTATCCCAAAATGTCTTTCGGGGATCATGTATTGAATCATTTATTACCTTCAGACTTAGTCTCACGCCTGAAGTCCTGCTCGCTTCCCAGTTACATGCTTAACCTTAAAATGAACTTATTCCAACTTTTAAATATCGTGTTCATTAAAAGCATAGCACCTTATTTTTGTCTCCACAGCTGACTGCTGACTAGTGTGTAATCAGGACGCATCCAGCGTACAGAGAACAAAGCAACGCAGTGCTCTGTCATTACTTTCACCAACAACAGTGGTGAGCGGGGAGCTTCAGGGCGACGCAGAAACATTAAACCTCTTAGGGTCAGGGGGTTGTTTGATTTCTTTCTTTTTTTCCTTTTAATTTCTGAGAATGATAGCATTATAACCAAAACAAGATATGAATGAGCAGATGAGTTGATAGACTTGAGTTGATTTAAAAAAAAAAAGACTCTGTGCAGACTGCATTCAAAGAACAATCTATATTAAAACTAAGTCTGAAAAGTTCAGCTTCATGTCTATTGTGTTATTTCCACTAAAGCTATGCTATAGCAATACTGAAAGCCTCTGTTTGGCAATGTAAGAGATGCTCTTTGAGCCACAGCTTGATAACTCCTGATTTGCATATTGTATTCTTCCCAGCTGTCTAACCACCACCTCATTGTCATCTCAGTCTAAAAACCACGTGTGAATCCCTGAAACCATGATCCGTTGTCCAGAATTTACCCGTAGGTCAGAACAAACCAGGCAGGAGATCGTGAGCAGAATGTGCTCTCAGGTTTCAGAACTCACAAAATAAGCAAAACCAGGACATGCTGATCCATGCACACACGCGCGCGTACATCAAACATCTGGCATAAATACGGAGTTCAATCAGTTGAGATGTATGCATTCCAAGCCCGGTGAATTGGGTGTGTGCTGCAGGTGTTGAGCCCTACCTGTGACCTGCATCTTGTCGACGCTGACCTCACACTTGAGATAGAGACGACCCCTCCTCTCGGTGTGATCGGTTCCACACAGGCTGGGCACGTTCATGACACACTGCTTGTGAACATTCATGTCACAAGCTGGTGAGGAAACAGAGAGAAAGCAGACAGCTTTCAAAAATGATCATGTGCCAATATATATGATGTAATACATCCAAATCATACGAAACTGAGCAAGTCAACACATTCACACTTCTAGAAACTTCCTTGTTCCAAGTTTTTGAGGACATTTTCAGATATACTGTATATATAACACACACCATTTTATTTTAAAAGCATTGTAGGCTTTCAGGCAGTCCTCCATGGCCTAAAGTATGATAATCTGCTTAAAAGTGCCTTGTAGATCTACTCCACCTATTTCCGCATCCATCACGACTTACACACTTCAATTTCATTTCACGTATCACACATGTTGGGTACAATATTAGAGGATTGTTTTTCTGAGAGCCGGGTGGGAGCGGAGATATCAAGGTCATGACCCGGAGTCAACCCTGCGACATGATGCATGTGTTTCATGTGTGTCAGGCTGCAGGATTGTTCCGTCATGGTTTGAGAGCAGCTACCAGCGGTTACATCATCATCATCATCATCATCATCATCGTCGTCGTCGTCATCGGGTCAGTGGGTAATAAACACGATCAACACGGCCTGTGTAAAAGCTCCCACAGTTCAGCGCAGTTCAGTTTCAGTTTTCCTCTGAGGAGCTGCCCTGCAGATCACCGGTGATTAAAAACACTGCAGCGTCATTGTGCCGTGATTAGAGCTGCAATTGATCTGCCAAAATAATTTGCCGCTCCACATCTCTATTTATGTAGCCCCCGGAGCAATCATTAGGCGTAACTGGTGGTCTGTAGTAGGCAGCAGATAAATGTATTTAGGAGCTCATTAAGGCCTTCACACTTTAATCCACTGACACACTCTCGAAAAGAAGAAGAGTGAGGGAGGGATATTAATAAAGACTCCGAAAAGCTTTTGATAGTGGACCTATTATGAAGGAGCAGGGAACATAGCTGCAGACTGAAAACAGACAACGTGCGAATTTAATGAGGGAAAATGAAGGAGGGGAATGTTATCAGGCAGCTTTTTTTTTTTTTTTCAGTTAGAAGAAACAACAATCTTCAAGAGACTGATGCTGATAAATGGCTCTCCACCAGAAGCTAATCAGATCACAGCCCTGATTTCTCTCTGTTATATTTATACATCATTAACCTGCATATTAGAACAATAAATATTTCATCTTCCTCAATTTATTCATTCATTAATTCATGTACAATTAACAAGCCTGTCATTCCAGGAGCTGCTTGTTAATATGCAAATATCAGTTTTCCTATATGACTTTAATCAACGAACATAATATAAAGCACTTCCACTGAGGATGATACTCACAGTCACACTTCATGCCCTGGTGGATGAGGCCGTAGAGCAGGGAGCCGCAGTGATCGCAGAAGGTCGGGCTCCCATAGGTGTGGATCTTGAACTTATGCTTCGTTCTGGGATCCTACATGTTAAAAAAAAAAAAAAAAAAAGTGACAGATATTAGACATTGCTTTAAAAAGTGTGAAGAATCATCCTCTGAAAATGTCGTTCTGAGTCACTTCATATAAATTAAATATATATAAAAGATGTTTTGACACAATATCAGGATGCTGAACTAAAAAACCATCAACAATAGCGCTTGCGTTGATTTAAAGGTAGCAAACTGCCTCAAGATGACCTGTAACAGCTGTGAGGACAGAAAACTGTGAGATCTGTGTTTCTCATTTCGTTCTATATTGATAGGTGTAGAAATAAGTGAAATCGATCACAGCAGCATCTTCCGTCTTTCCTACACAGAAAGCCAGGCTGAAATGAAGCTGCTGCATCACAGGGAGACAATTCATTACTGATTGCCGTGTGACTGCAATCACCCGTTATTTTGTGGGACAACTTGAAGAGCCAGCCAATCAATCCGTGACAGTCTTTTAATAAACTACTATTTCGGGGTTGTCCTTTCATTTTCACAGGCCACATCGACGAGTTTGAGCTGCGAAATGAAGTGCAGGAGTCTGTTCAGACTCATCTATATATTCTATGAACAGACAATATATGAAACTTTTTTTTTTTTTTATCAGACAAGTAAAGACTGGCGAATAAAAACCACTGTAGGTTAAAAGAAAAATCATTCCTTTCTGCAGCTTTCTCCATCAAGAATGAAAAGCATCTCATCAAGCATTACAAAACATGTTATTTGTTGTTCTTTTTGCAGCTGAGTTTGTGGAACAAAGCTTCTGCTTCATTCATACAGTCCTATTAAAAATGTTCATTGCTTAAGGAACACTGTATAAATTTTAGATTACTCAGTGTGAAACATATTAGGATTTAATGGAGTACAAGATTACACCAGTGTGATCACAACGCTGGACAAAAAGCAGTTATTTGAGGCTGAATCACAGCATTGTAAAGATAATACTCTCCCTGTTGGCTTCTGCTGTATGGGAATATTTTCCTATATGGAGAACAAAGTAGAAAACTTCCTCTTGCTTGAGCTCAATGGCAGAATCTCAGAATAAAACAGACATCTTTGCAGCACCTCCCTGAAAATGGTAGTGAAATCCAGACAGCAGCTCAAGCTGTGAAGTTGAAAACAGAACAGGATAACTTATTGAATTATGTCCATGATCCAGTGTGGTGGTTGTAAGTAAAGTCACACCTGGAGGTCAGAAATATTCAAAATTACCCATCAGCACTACTCCTTATGCACAGAAATTTCCCTCAATTTTCTCATTGTTTTGTTTCCCAGAACTTGAGGGATCTTCAAAGGCTTGAACACTCCTAAAAGGCTCTTTTTATATTAATCCATGTTACGGAGATCATGCCATCTTCACCACTTACATCACACACATCAGGCAAGTGATGATGAAAGTGACTTTGAGCGTCCAGAAAAGCGCTACATAAAAACAATGCATTCATAGCGAGAAAAGTATGTTTATTCAGAGTTAGTGCACAAGATTAACTAATTGATGCTTTATTGAAAATCTGATGTTATGTCAACATTGCGATGCTATTTAATCACATGGACAAATTTAATTGGAGTGATCTGTATCAACAAGATATCACAATATATGACAGGAACCCAGTGTGAAATATACATTATAGACAAATGTTTCAGATGTAAATCAAGAAATAGTTGAGGGTTTTATTTTCTTTGCCCAATGTGAAATTTCTGCATTTTCCTTTCAAAACTAATTTAATCAGATCAACCGACCTAAGCTGTATGTTATGGAAAGACATGAACAAGTCCATTTCACCTGATTCAATTGCTTTGGCAGAAGGCATAGACCTGTCTTTCCAACTTCTCGTCTCCCTTTCCCAGCTGTTTTCAATGTCTTTTTCCTATCAAACTCAAAATGAGCTCATTTGCTTTCAACAGCTGATCTCTGAGCACTGACCTCTAACACTTTGGATTATGAAAACTGCATGTTATTCCAGCTTACATGTAGAATTTACAAGGTTTTCCTTGTGGGTGGATGAATGTCACTCCTTTAATATAACATTGCAGAAATTACTGTTTTGAAAAGGAATGATATTAATCTGTGATCTGTATGTTATCATATTCATAATATTATTTTGTGACCTGTGTCTCCCAGTAGTTTTTTTTTTTCTTTGTTCAGATTATGCTTAAATAGTAAAGAAGAATGGCCACATGACTTTATTAACCTTTGGAATCAAAGTTAAATGTTTCATTGGCCTGATGTTAAGCAGCATTAAAACCTAATCATTCTGGCAGAAGGAGGAGTGCTGGAAGACACCCGAGATAAAACAACCCTTCATTTGCATTTGTCAGCCTCACACACAGGGTCAGGATTTGCATGGACAGGCTCCTTCCCACTGTCTGAGGATTGCACCGTCAACCCATCGTCGAGATACTAAAATAAGTGAGGGCTAATATTTACATGAAGTTAAAGCAGGTGGTTTTGCAGGAATATCTAGAAAACCTGAAAACTCCACACTACCGTAATTATAATCGGCAATATCTCCCCAGTGTCAGTCATGACATTAAGGTAATTTCATTCAGCAATTCCTGTCCCAGCAGGACATTTACAATTCAATAAAATGCACTCCCAGCAGAAAAACATGAATCTATTGAGCAAGCTGGACCAGATGTTTTATACATATTTCAGCAGAAAGCAACACATGAAAGCAGAATATAAATATTGCAGAAAGCGTACATGTGGCAGACATATTATTGCTCCCACTAAAACATGCAGGACAGATCAGTCTGGATGTCGGTGCAGCACTTACATAATACAGAGGAGGGTTCTTGTCATATGCATACAGTCATTCATTTCACACTCTCAGCCGGCAGCTTATGAAGCTCTCAGCGCTGGAGAGAAAACTGGAAGTCTGCCACTTTTCCAAGCACCCATTTCGAAGTGCTTTCCTGCTCATTCTCAAAATGTGCTGTGCTGTAAATTTTTTTCAGAGTCTGAATCCCTTGAAGTGCATTTGCGTCGAGAACACTATGCAGGCTACCCCTCCTTCTTTTCTTTTCCCCCACGATGCTATTTGAAAGAACACCTGTCGATGTATTGGATGGAAACAGGAGAGCGTCTGCCAGTAAAGAGGGACTCAAAATCCATCAGCACTGAGAATATCCTCCCCATTATGTTCTGCAGACAATCTTTACACAGAAAAAAGACCAACTTTGTGAAACATCAAATGAAAAAAGAAGCTTGACCCGAGAATGATAAATCACCAGCGAAGACAGCAGCATGTCGTGCATCACAGTGAAAGCTGACAGTGTTGCAGGGTGAGGCGCCATCTTGATCAATGTTATTTCAGTCCATTTGACAGC
Organism: Salarias fasciatus; assembly: GCF_902148845.1. Taxonomy (NCBI): domain Eukaryota; kingdom Metazoa; phylum Chordata; class Actinopteri; order Blenniiformes; family Blenniidae; genus Salarias; species Salarias fasciatus. The sequence continues at coordinate 26,718,641 of NC_043750.1, read as the reverse complement.
GGCCTCTGGATTAATGCCACAGAGATACAATCACGCTCCTCACATGTTGCTTCACACACACATAATGGATAAAGATGGGTGATTTCTTGGTATAAATGGTGGCCATCCTCTCTTGTGGCTTAGGTGACAAAAGATATATTGATGTATTTTAGCTGCACACAAATTCTAAGATTGCTTTTTGTCAATAATCTTTGGGGATTTAAACAAGTTATCAATATACAGTATCTTCAATATTCAGTAATACCTTTAAATTGACTCTCATGCAGAAACTTCTGCAGATCTCAATCATTAGGTTACATCATTTGTTGTGGATGACTGATTGCATATTCCAAGCGATCCCAGTTTCATGTAGTTTTTGTGCTGACTACAGTAAAAAGTTCCAGTGATGAAATCTTCCTCTATGCTGATCACTGAGCAGATCTGGTTTCTCGGGTCGAGCAAAACTAAAACATCTATATTACTATTGCATGGAACTCCTGTTTACTTATAATAGTGTGTTTCATTAATTTTGTATTTCGACTTCATGACAGCATGAAAGATGTCTGACAGTAAGCAACATTAATTAATGAACTTGCTTAATTCATTGAAAAAAAATGCTGCTTCCTGATATTTTCTAATTATTCAGTTTGTTTATTTGAGGAAATGTTAATACAAACATTTCGAAAAATGTTGCTGTAAGTCACTGATTAAAACCTGAACTAAACGGTCATTAGTCTGACCCACACAGTGCCGACAGCTCAGTTCATGTGTCACAGCAACACATGTGTGGCCACTTTTAAAACTGGAAAAAAACAGGAAGACAGTTAAATATAGGAGTTACATTTTTTTCTGCAGTAACCAAAAAGTACATATCAACCCTAAATAATTACAAATCTTGTGAAAGAAAATACAAGTGCAAAACAGTGTGCATGCTGCATACACTGAACGGAAAATCAATGAAGCATTCAAACTATGCCCGTTCATAAAATACACATCAATCATTAAAACAAACACTTCAGTATGTACTTCAAATAACAGCCTCTATGAAGGTGCAAATATGCAAACAAGTTTTGTCTCGTCACATTTTTCCATTCAGTTTCACAATGAAGTGAGGCGCATATTGTCCAGTTAGAAACCAGAGCGCAGGCCAGCAGTCGGTGTGTTAGCTCAGGACACAAAGAAAAGAAAGTGGTCGAGAGAAAGGAGCGAGGACCTAGAAAGATGGATAGAGAAAGTGGGAGAGGCGGTGCCAGCAGCACTTACTCACATCCACCCACACACAGCTGATCCTGAAGGATCCCCCCCCCCAAACGCTTTGTTTGCCGGCATGAATGAGGCTCGGCAACTAAGAGAAACACTTGAACAGATGAATCACATATTTTTATATCAACTGTCACATCAGCGTTTGATGAGCGAAACATGGCTTCCATGTTCCTTGAGCATCGAAAACAGACACAGGCAGAATGATTACAGGTCACCAATCCCCCAAACCCGCAGGGATGCTCAACATGTGTGCTCGCCATTTTCCAAGAAGTGGTTGAGCTGCAGCTACAGATCATCACGAGCAAATCAGCTAAATCATACAAAAGTGAGATCGCCTGTGAAGGTCAGGACAGATAATGGAACTGAGATATTTTTGAGATATTCTTTCTTCATTGAAAAAGTTCACAAAGCAGCACGTTTGTTTTTTTTTTGTTTGTTTTTTGATCTTCTGAGTAATACTCAGTCTTTATAATTCCTCAATCATTCCACAGTGGTGATTAAGCATGTCTCTGACTTGGGAACGCTTAAAGCAAAACTCAGAACCCTGAGCAAATTGTTAAAAACATCAAGCCTGACAGATGCGCACTGTCTATTTTCTTTCATTTGCAACGCTCAATTTAAAGATTCACAAGGCTAATGTGGTGTAATGTGCAGAAAATGAAAGCTGTAAATGAGTGTACCTGGCTGCACATCACTGAGCACACGGGGCTGTCCATTAACACATCCTCTCTGCGAGCTGTGGGATTGAAGGGGTTTACCCCTGTGGCTTCCATCCCCCTATTACAGCCTAATTGGATCTTAATGGGAAAGACAAGACAGACTGGGTGGCGCTGCCTCTCCAGAACGGCAGAGGAAGCAGAGTGAAACGCTAAAACCAATGATGAACTGAATCACCGGGCTCTCCGTCATGGTAAAGCCAAGCCGTCGGTGTTGCACATTAAGAAGAGAAACTCTGAAGGTTACATGAGGAAACAGCATTGCTCAAGTGATGCATGTGCAGATTGTGCATGGAATCACAAAAAAGAATCATATACATACAGAGGTGGAGTGTGGGTCTCAGTACAGAGGGGGCGGAGCATTCTTGATGGACCTTTATGATAGTAATTTTACCATTCAAACAATGCCTCATCCTACCATAAAACAACACACTAATGCTCACGTTTATTGAGCCAAGCAAACCTATATGCCTCAGAAAGCAGAATAAAGTCACAAACCAGTTCACAAACTTGTTCTGAAGAACAAATACACATATGCACGCACACACACGCACACACACATAGACAAATGCAGCCTGACAGGTGTCAATCTCTGAGCGTCCGCTGTCCATGGTGCTGAAAACTCAGATTAAAAAGTCACTGGCTACATCTGTGCCATCTTTGATACAGCTTAAATATAAAATGAACACAGCTGGTGTAAAATTACACAATCTATTCAGATAGATATAGACACAGCTATCTATATCTTTTGGAATTCACGTACATTACAAAAAAAAAGACTCGGCGGTCTCTTGTAGTTGAAAGCAACACAAGGCACATTCAAATAGGCAGGTGTTTAAGACCACAGCATTCTGATAAAGATAATATTTTTGAAGGTTTCACTGACTCACCAGTGGCTCCGATGTTAGGTTTTGGGTAGTACCGCTAGCGGCTAGCATAGTGTTTAGCTGTTTAACCTCCCTTCAAAGAGTTCAGATCAAGTGCAAAGAAAAAAACTCCCTCATGCCGCACAGCCAATCAGCGCTGGCTTACAGCTCTGATGCATTCATGGACAGTCGTAATGTTAGAATTGGCAAATTGGAGCCCACACTCATATGTGTATACCTTCTCGCACACGTTGCACATTTTATTATAATAATTTATTTCCGATTAAATGTATGAAACGGGGCCCTATGACCTTGTGGGCCCTGGGGCGACAGCCCCCTTGCCCCCACTCTGGCTCCGCTACAGTATACATACCATTTCCTGTTTGAGAGGAATATTTCAGGCTCTTAACATCCAAGAGTGTGCATAACATGCATTGTGTTTGAGCATCAGTTAAGCTGCCCCAAAGAAGGTGGTGGTTTTCGTTTTGCTATTTCATTAATTACAGATGCAATGTATTCAAAGTAACAAAGTAATATTAAACCCACACACACACATAGGGAACTCATGCAAAAGCTCCTGAAGCTTTGACTCCTGCTGTGAGTCAACATGCTGCATATATCAGTTCATACTTCTAGTAATTCACTGGACAAAAACAAGGATTGTTTAACAATAAGTCACAAGTAAAACACAAAGCCGGTCCCACAGCTCCTTCACAAAAGCGGTTTAATGAATTTCTCTCCTGGGCTGATCTCAAGGTATACTTCTAGCTGGGGGTTCCTGGTGAACATCTAATGAGAGGCGAACACGGGGGCATCCTCATCAGATTCCTGAAACATTTGGCTTCCTCTCACTGTGGAGGAGTGTTGGCTCCACTCTGAGTCTCTCCCGGATGGTTCAGCTATTCACACTATAGAGTGAGGCCAGCCAACCTGCGGGGAAATCTCATTTTAGCAGCTTATATCTACAAGCTTATTTTGGTCATGGCCAAAGGTTCATGACCAAAGGTGAGGATGAGGATGGAGACCAGCTATTAAGCAGCGACTTTCACTTTACAGCTCAGCTTCCTCTTCACCTCATTAGTCCTCTTTCATCATATATGAATCAACACATACCTACCTTCCTGTCTTCGATATGAAAAATCGTGAGATCTGTGCTCTTAATTGTCAAATTAGGGATTTGCATTCTGTCAGTCCAAATTACTGTGCAGAATATCATATCATATTATGACAAACACAAAGGCAGGGGGCAGAAGGCTGATCAAAAGACTGAACCCAGCCCAGAGATAGTGATGAAAACAGAAGCACAGGAGGCCAGCGCCGCCATGTCAGCTAATTAGGCAGCCTCCGCCATGCAGCTTAATTAGCAAGCAGGACGCCGACCAGCTCCTGTTAATGAACAGCTGTGATGGGCGCAGCAGAGCAGGGGCTTTCCAGCAGAAAGGGAGAAGGGAGGGCCGAGGTGGATCCGGATGAAAACTGGGGCCATCCTCCACCCCGATTACGCGCTGCCTGAGTCACCGCTAAGATAAATAATGCAAATTTCCTAATTTAAATAATGAAAAGGTTTGGAAGTAGTGGCATTTATCAACATGCACACAATAAAACAGAGAAATCCTTTGTCTAAAAGCACCTCCAGACCTTCACCATGGATACTCGAGTATTCAAATACAACAAGAAAAAAAGCAAATCTAAAACATTCCGTTGAATTTAAAAATGACCAGTCCACAACTGTGACACACAAGTTGACCTCTGTTCCCTAAAATAAACCTCAAATCAGAACTACTCGTTCCATCAACAGTGAAGATTGATGTTTAGGTATTGGGTGCAACCTCAAATGCTCATTTCTTCTTCCCCCTCGCTCTGAGCCATCTCTCTTTCAGTCACACTATTGCAGCACTGTAAACACAGATTCCATCTCATTCTTATCTCAGAGTGCAGAGTAAATATCAAAGCCACTTTGATAAGAAACAGAAGCATAACAAATGTACAAAGTGGAAACATTTCAGCAATGTACACTGACATAAATAGCTCGTGTTTGCAGGCTGTAGGTAAATAAGGTGAGCGCCAACATTTGTATGTGTGTGTTCAGTGCTTCGCCGAGAGGCACAGAGATGAAGAGACACACAAGAAAAAAACCACAGTCCTCCGAGCTCTCAGAAGATTAGGACTGTCTGCCCTACAGTAACCTGGATGTTATGACAATGTCTAAACACACAGCCTTCAAACTGACTTTACTTTGAAGGCATGTTGTTCTTCTTCCAGCACTTTTTCAGTGTCATTTAGCTACACTGATCTCCAGCTGTTTATGGAAAACTACATCTCTGCCCAGAGAACATCATCCTGGCTGCTTGGAAAACTGAGGCGCTGTTACTTTTAGCTTGGACTGAGAAAAAGCGTGAATATCTTCATGCGTGACGTTAACTTCCTGCCAATCAGATGAGTGAAATCTGAAGCAGTGTGTTTGTATGATGTTGACTGTAATACTGTGTTTTTTCTTGAAGGCATCGGAACAGACTGATCAAAATACAGCGATAACTCCCTAGTAGCTAAGCTGACACAGTGAACCCGATAAGAGAAAGACTGCGATCGGCACTGAAATTGCAACTATAATTCACAAACCATTCAAAAATCAGTTTTGGACAGATAAAAAAGAAAACGTGATTCATAATCAGAATAGCGCTGGCGATTCTATCTTTTGAGTGTTGCATGACAAAGTGTGAAAAAAATATTAAACGTGGAATTCATCAAAGTGGCTTGGTGGCTAATACGGTCCGAATGTATCCTGCAGAGTCAAAAGAGATGCACCTGGAGTGACATTTACAGCCAGAGAGAGAGGCGGTGTGTGTGTGTGTGTGTGTGTGTGTGTGTGTGTGTGTGTGTGTGTGTGTGTGTGTGTGTGTGTGTGTGTCTGTGTCTGTGTCTGTGCGTGAGACTGTGGTCATCAATTCAAATCTCCAAAATCTTTCATTCACTCATTTCTTCAGCCATCTGTTACTCGGGACTGGAAAACAAGTTGCAGTGACGCTTAAGGGTATGAACTTTCCTGCAATTGTCAGTGTTGGACGATTACTAATTACCAACAGATTTGGCTCTGAAATTCTCACCGGCTCCCCTCATCCTGCCATCATCTGTCAGCAGGGGGTGACATTTGAGTTGGAGGTGGCAGGGTGTGTCCCTCTCTCACCAGTTTTAGAGTCATGCTCTCCTCTGGTTAACCTGGGTGTGTGTCAGCCAGCGTGATTGCATAACCAAGAAAACCCAGAGAATATAGTCCAGACCAGATGTTTGTCTTCTTTGTGGCAAGATGATTCGATGCTGTAAGGAAGGTCATTTCACCACAATTTAACCAAAATTAATTGGAATCGTTCCTTAACTGTTTGAAGTATATGCAAATGAATGTGAAACACAGTCGTGTCATGGCTGGTACTCTCACTTCAAAGCAAGAAGGTTCTGTAATCAAGTCTCGGCCGAGACTTTTCTGTGTGGAGTTTGCACGTTCTCCCTGCGCACGGGTAGAGTTCTTCTTTTCTCCCACCATCCATGAGTAAGTGTTTTCCCTGTGGATCTGTCCACACACCCAATTATTTTTAGTTGGATAAAAGCAATAAATAAGATGGGTGGGTGAATTATCTAATAAATCAATTTGATTCAATCAACCTAATCTCTCCAGCCAGATAGATCTTTATGATACATCCTTCAATACTCAGTGACTGCAGTATAGAGGATGACATTTCTGTGGCCCCAATCGTAATTAAATTAGAGCCAATTGTAGTGATAGTTCATGAGCAGGACTGCAACCAAGCATTTTTCGATCGACGTGGAAGTGTTTTCGTCACCTTCCAAAAACAACACTATACACAGTTCTTGTAACCCATTTTGTGAAAACCCTTCCACAAAGCACTAATGACGCACCGACAATTGCTTGAATCTGTGCTGCTTTGTCACCCAATTCTGTCACAGTCATTACACTGCAGCAATTCAACTTTTAATTATATTTTGCACCAGATTAATCACTTCCCCTCCTGCGAAACCTAATTTTATTAGAAGAAAAAAAAAAAAAAAAACTGTGTCACACATTCATCAGCTCAAAACCACAGCCCGCTCACCTGCATGGAAGGACACACACACACACACACACTGACAGGTGTTTAAACAGCCTCAACAGGGTCTGCCACAAAGAGCTTGATTAACATAAATTACACTTCTGGACGGTTGCTTTTGGACTCGGACAGTTGCTTCGAGGTAACAGTTGATTTGAAGGTGAAGACAGGTTTTGATGAGAACAAAATGGAGCTATCGTTTATCCAGACATGAGGTGGTAGGCAAGGCAAGATTACTATTTTTAGAATATAAATCACCACCCTGATTCCTCTTGGCCTTTCACTAAGCTGCTGAGTGCTGAGAGGGAGGGCAGGTTGCCACTGCAGCTCACAGGGGGTTTTCCTTGCCGTGTGTTATCTGTTAACACATCTGTCTGCTAGTGAAGCTGGAAATAATAGCTGACATTTTAACCACTGTCAGGGCCCACGTTGGCTCCCTGATAGACCGTAAATGAATGACCCAACTCGCGACGCTGTTGTAGTAATGCCACCTGGGATGCTGTTGTTCCTGCAACACACGTTTCGGAAGTATTCAACAGCCTCTGTGTGAGCCATGGTGACCAAAACCTACAGTCATGGCCTGTTATAAATCTCTACATGGCACCTTTAAACCAAATGAATGACTGAAACCACTTTATCCTTCATTTTTAGTGTCAAGAATTCTTTGCCCTACCATGTGCTGATTATAGCTCCCTTCACTGATTGTGTCCACTGCACAATTTTCCCTTCCCTTGAGTGGAGTCTCTTCTTTTCCCCTTTAGTTCAAGCCTTTTGTTTTTGTCTCTATTAAAATCTGCTTTAACAAGTTTTTTTTTTAATTTACTCTGGTAAGTCATGTCTATTTAGTTTAGTTTAGTTTAGTTTAGTTTAGTTTAGTTTAGTTTATTATTAGATTAGTTACTTGCACCTGCTTTGAGACTTGTGTGTTTGAGTTTACTATTTTCAGATGGCATGCTGCTCATAGACTTAAACTGAGAAAAATACATTAATCAAATTCATTTTTTACAATAACACAAGATTTTACCATCTTGGTCCAGTGAAGCCAATGCCCTGCATGTTTTAAATTCCTCTCAACTTAAACATATATACTAGAACATATACGTATATACCATGTGAAATCAGGTTGATGCATGCAGAAGACCATCTAATGCTGTACCTGCTACAACACAGGAATGAGCTGACTCAGAAATGAGTGTTTAAGAGTCTGAAACATCAGCCTTCTTGCTATGACAAGCAAGTTGTTGCCAGTCACCTTTGAAGTGAAATTATTATTAATTATTAATATTAACTGCTTCAGTTAATATTGGACTCAAAAGGAAACCAAAAGACACTAAAGTTACACACAAGAAAAATTGTCGATTCTGTTTCTTTAACCTGGTTTAAGCAATACGTTTGTTTGAAGAAAAGCAGATATTAAAACATTGTGTAAAAGTCTACTACTGAGCCTTGAACAAACTCTGCTGCTTATCCTCTCGCAGCTGGAGAAAACCCAGTAGACACGGGACTCACACATGTGGAAACCGCAGAGATGTATTCATCTGCAGCCGCTGGCTCATTAGTACAGCCGTGCACACATGCTGTGTGGCATCCGCGAGGTCAGAGGAGGACAAGTGGGGCTGTCACAGCTGTTTGCATCGACCGGAGGACTGCACTGTTTACCCCTTCCTATGCCAACTTATGCTCCGATACAGTAACAGGTAGACAAGTTAAAAGAAAGAGAGAGAAAGTGAGAGAGAGAGAGACCTCTTGATTAATTCGGTTGTGTTGCACACGGAAGAAGCCAGAATAAATTAGCTTATCAGACACATGCCATCTGTCAGGTGCTTAATAATTAAAAGAACTTCACAAGATGTGTTCCAAAAAGTTATCTAATAGCCAGCCTTAGCAGAGTCTTTTCTCACTGTAATGAGCCCTCTGACAGGGGCACAGCTTGGCTGTTGGACTCTACTTTCCGCGGCCTTTGCTCCACCATTCCGATTGAAGACAACTCCAGAAAAGTTGGTTTTTCACTGTGGAACAATTCAGCAGCTCTGTGCGAGTGGGTTTGTGCTTTTGGGATTTCGGGCCGGAGAAACACGGAGGAACTATTGATTGACATTTTCTTCTTCATTAGTAGAGAACAACATTAGGATGTGCACACAAACTCTGCAAAAGTCATTCTGAAAGGAAAAAAAAAAACTTACGTAACTTATACTAAAAGTAGATGCAAAACCAGTAAACAGCATAAAGACAGAGGATCCTCACTACTAATCTCCATCACCACAATTCAGATGCAAATGTAATTCTCCAGGACAGAAATCCAACTGTGGAACAAACCATGTTAAACTACAGCAAACTGTTCGATTAGCAGCAGTATTTATAAGACTGTGGTTCAGCTGCTCTTCATCTCCCAACATGAAACAGTAAACCCGCATGCGAGCTTTACAGGTGCAATTATATCACACATAACCATGGACTTTACTGTATATGTGTGTGTGTGTGTGTGTGTGTGTGTGTGTGTGTGTGTGTGTGTGTGTGTGTGTGTGTGTGTGTGTGTGTGTGTGTGTGTCTCAATATTTTCCTAATGTAATCAGCTAGATTATTAATAAAGTAATAATTATTGTGATATGAGGATCAGGATTAATTATATCGTGTACAAGGTTGAATCACATCTGGTGCTGTCAGCATGAGTTTCCATGAAACAGCTGTAAATTCCATATCTGTGATTTATTTTTTTTTATTTTCTGCAGAATATACAGTACACTGCTTATATACAGTGAAGTCCGAGTCTCAAGAGATGCAGGAGAAGCAGAGAAGTAGTTTGACCTATCTGTAACTTGTATCATTCTATTTCTGGCGTCGCGCTGCAGACCTGCTGCTGGTTCAGCTTAAGGCCTCACTCTTACATGCAAGGTCAAGTTTAGACTTCCAACCTTTGGCTTCCAATCGAGCTCTGTGTGCGCTGACATGAACGACAATTATAGCAGGACTGCCTGTCTGACCAGCTCTTGAATAAACCGCATCTTTAACACCACCAACAGAGAAGTTACTTCGCTCTGAACGCAATGATGTTGCTGTGCAGAAACTGAGAGCAGCTTCAGCTTTATTCCCAGCAGTTTCTACATGGATTTAATTCACCTCACTGTTTTAAAAATATTTGACATGCAGTTAAAATCTGAGGATTATGAGCTAATATCACAACAAATATAAATATTACATCAATACCAAGTCTCTCTCTGTGTCATCCTGTGATGGTACTGGCAACTTCTCTAGAGTGTTGTCTGCTGTAGCTGATATGCCTTGTTACACGAGAACAATCTTCTAGAAATGGTGTAATTTGTTCATTTACATTTTGGAAAAGAAACTCATGCAGATGGTTTTAATAACCATGACTGTCCGAACAGGACCACCAAACACCACCGTTTTGTTTGCCAGACCCTGTTGGATGTGTTTTGTTTTTACGCCAACTATGTGATGGTTCAGTAAATGTACACTTTGTTGAAAAAAACACTGTTAAATTCACGAATACGCAGTACAAACATTGGTCGGGAATCTGCAGTTGTTATTGCCGATCTACATGAATACAGTATGTGAAGCCAAGCGACTGACTGCTGCCGCAGTGTGCTTGTAAAGTACTTCATGTCTGAGAGAGCTCGTGTTTTCTCTGCCAAATAAAATCCTCTTCAGAAACTGTTTTAAAATAATCCAGTTTCCAAAGGCTCAAAGCTCCTTCTGCTGTAAATGAAAAGTCAGTCAAAACTGCATTTTATGGATGGATGGATGGATGGATGGATGCATGGATGGATGGATAGGACAGGATACAGAATCTGAAAAATGTATTTAATTGAACGTCGACAGTTCAAAACAAAAAACTCTCTTCTCAAACAAAAAACTGCAAATCTGATTTAAGCTCTGTAATCATCCCTCAGTTTGAAAACCATTATTTTAGAGCAACACACAGAACAGTGATAAATGAAATCAAACAGTAGATCCAGTCACTCTAAGATACCCTACAATAAATCCACTAATAAACAGAAGTTACATTTAGCAGCAGTTACATGTAGCAAATATGTCAAGTGTGCTACATTTTGTAACAAAAATCAACAACAATGCAGATGCAGAACTGAAGAAAACCAGCTATTCCTTTAAAAACAGTGTAAAACACCTGATGAGTCTAAACTATCAAGAGTGTTTTCTGATTGTCTCTCTGTCGCCATTGATCATTATCCTGTGGTGTTTTCTTTTCTCGCCATTTGCTGAATGAAAACACCAGAAACAACATAATACTGATCAGATCTCGATGGGTATTTGGAGTAAAGCCTTACAGGGAGAATCCTGTAATGCAATCTGGTTATTTGGCAAACAATTCAAAGTAACGATTCAAATTATTGATTACCAATACATGCAGTTCTTGAGAATTGATTTCCCTAATACTGTAAAATTATGCAAGACAGAAAATCCATGTGGAGTGTTATGTTAATCTATGGAAAACATTTCAACGTTCACAAGTGAAAACATTCAATATTATTCAAGCTTTAGGGCTCAATGTTTGTATCAGAGAATTTCATAAATGGAAAGGCTGTGTAAAGTACTGAGGGGCAATGATAAGGACAAACCCCCATCCTGCAGGAACTGTGATGCCGAGTAGATTTAAGGTCAAGAGCCGCTCCAACTCTCCCATGCGCTGGTCATTTGTAATACTTAGCATGGTTGGAGCGAGACCGGCTACCAGATACAGGCTATAAACAAACCTCAGAGGGACTGAAGGAATGCAAGTGTGTGTACTTTGGATATTAAACTGTATGGGACTTCAGTGTGGTACAACACTGCACACTTGTCTGAGTGTATATTGCATTAAAATATTTTTATGAGCAGGTTAATAAGGTTACTCTGTGTTTAAGTAGATGAAAATAGCCGAGGTATGATGAGAGTTTGAGGTCAGAAGGGCATCTGACAGCTCATGAGAGGAGAATGCCTCAAAAATGCACTTAACAACACGGAAGAAGCAAATCAGGGAAAATAAGAAAAGTACGTGGATGCTCAAGAAAGCATCCGCAGAGGGTAAACAATGCTCCCCTGTGCTCTGTGGTCGTTCAAAATCCAATCAAGCTGTCAAACACTTCATTGTTTCTCAATCCCGACGCAGTGTCTACTGCGTCGCCCCGTGTGCAGTAATCACACAAACACTCAGCGGTGGATGGGAAGCATTTCGGCTGAGACACTGCAGACTCACCCTGCATTGTTGTCTCCTGAATGTCAGCGGGTGATGGAAACTCGACAGAACATTGTCAGTCTCAGACCCTTTAGAGTCGATGATAAATGATGCTGCCACAAAGCCATCAGAGCTTTTCAAACGGAAAGGCCTCTCAGAAACACACGATGCTAACCTCATGAAGTCGCTCCATTTTGCTGAATGCAGTCCAAATGTCACCGGCTATTTTTGACATTTTCATTCCATTCACTTGTATAAATATTTACAGTTTTCATACATAAGAGACACGCACTATTTGTGACCCAGAGCTGAACTGGAAACATATTTTTAAAAGCAACAAAGAGAAGTAATCAATATTTTTGTGTTTTAAAGCGTTATCTGATCTGAGAACCTTCAGCTAATTTACATTTTTAGATGATCTATTTCATCCATACATATATAAATGATTGAAATTGATCATTATTTTCTTAAAGGACTTACACTGCAAAAAAACATTTCCAGCTCTCTTTCTTTAAACAAAGCTGTAAGAGTTGTATAAAACCAGGAGAGTAACAAAAAAGTTCATTCAATGGAAAAAGAGAAACCTTGTATTCAGTAAAAGTGCCATCAACAAGCTGTTTAGACTTCTGCAATGTGGTAATACTGTACTCAGGTCATACTCATTACTTTGTCCACCCTCGGCACAGCCTGCTGCCAAAACCTTTCATACAGAGGAAAACACAGAGAAAAGAGAAAATCTCTGAATTGCCTGAAAATGGGAATGTGATGGATAGATGGATGGATGGATGAGCTTCGAACACTCTCTTCCTCTTGTGTTCTGGCTTTAAAAAATGTAATTTCAATTTTGCTACCAAAATACAGCATGTCATATACTGGCAGTATATATTCAGTAAAAGAAGCTAAAGTCCTGAATTCACCAGTCGGTGGGTCAGTCATAAACAAAGACGGTTGCCAATTTGACGAGTTGCTTGTGATCAGTGCTGTCTGTTACTGTGTGTGTATCTGCATGTGTGAAAAACAGTGTAGGTGTTCAGTGTGGGAAATAAGAGTCTGAAATTCACTGTCAAGAACCAGCTTTTCGAAGAGGATCTACAAGAACTGCCACAGTGCTGAAAGGTCAACTGGATGACACCAACAAAGCAACAAACAGAGTAGTGGACTAATTAGTGCCTGAAACAAGATGTGCACGTATCCCTTGGAAAATATTTGCATGATTGTACGGTGGTTTGTGTAACTGGGTTTCATTTTTGCCCACCTGTACCAATATGAAAATGAAAACAGTGAATGTTTTTAATGTTACCTCATAGAGACAAACAACAAGGAGTCCATCCTTCATGTGCAGGGACAGACTTGTTTGCTAAGAGACTACATAATGATGCTACAGATCAACATGTGGCCCTGAAAAATGTCTAATGTGCGGGATGATTTGGACGACTGCAACAGACGCCGTGACAGATGGCCTTTTCCTTTGGACATGGCAGACTGAATTCCAAATGTCAGTTAACATTTTGAAAAGATGTTGATGTGAGCAACAAATTCTAACAGCAGTGTCCAGCTGGTTATGCTGAAGGTATTTCAAAATCGACTCGAGCATTTTCAAGGGCTTCTCGGATTTCTCTGGATACTCACTAAAGATGCTCAATCCAACAAGATCATTATTTTAAATGGAGCAAATTACAGGTTTGTTTACATTACATTACATCCTATAACATGTTGTCTTTTTATCCTTGTCATAAAGGCTGGGCGTCAACACCCATCGGTGAGCTTTAAAACATGACAGCATACAGTAGCTTCATTGTGTTTGGCTTCATCTGAACCTGACAGCATTATCTGCTGAGCTGCAGGGTCTGGTATGAAGGCAAATGTTTGCAGAAGAACAACAAACCCTCACACACATCTGAACGTGTTTACATTGACCTGACGTAAACACGCATATCGACATCCTGGTTACGGTCGGGTTTTTCAAGTCATTTTGTAGTTGTGCGTGAAGACAACATCCTGGTTTGAAAAACTAGGAAGAGTCAGTGACCATTGATGAATCCGGTTTTGTGAGGTGCAGTGCTCACCTCCTCCTGAGAGCTGATAAAGTCAATGACCGCATTGAACTTTTGGAAATATGTGCAGGTCAGTACTATGGCAATACTATAGACACTGTTATAGCATTTAAATAGGAGAACTATAACTGTTTCCCCTCCTATCATGAACAATATAACTGTGTTGCTCAGGTAGAAACCACTTGAGTGGTTTATCAACAAAACATCAAGCGTTGAATATGTTGTAGAAGAATGGTTAAATCACAGAATTTTTTCATGCCAGCCATGACTTATAAAAAGTGGAATCTTATAGCTTTATTTATTCAGTGTACATATGTAACTGCATTGGAGGAGTACAATTTAAAACAGTAGAAAAAAAAATATGTAAAGAATTACAATTAACTGAGTGATGCAGAGACGAGACAGTTGCTTATCAACATCATTTTAACAAGAGACACGTTTTGTTTTGAGCAGAGGTGAGTAGAGCGCGTTGCTCCGCATTCCAGAGTAATCTGAGCTCTTCATCTGTCGGAAGAATTAATTGTTCACCCACTGGTCGAGAGATATTAAAAAAATGAAAGGATTGTGTGTAAAATATCTATAAAATGAGGACGCATTGATTTGCAGTTTGCATTAATGCAGAAACATTCCTCTGAAAACTATTTCATACGTTCAAGATCAATCACACCGTGAACGCTGTTCACTAATGACAAAGTTAAAGCTGCTTCATGCAAATAAGAAGCCACAAAACACCCGGCTGGTGGTTCACTGAGGTTCATGAGCTTTCATCCAATCAAATGGAGAGAAAAGAGATAAGCAGCAAACATTTAACTCGGATAAATGGAGGCCATCTGAGGACACCTACATCAGAAGCATCATGAATTCACCACCAAAAGCTCTTTATTTACCGCATGGAAGAACAGGCGCATTCTGGGAAAAATAACGTCTCATAAATTAAAAATCTCTGTATTGTTGCGTCTGCCTCGTCTCTGTCCCTAAAACATTTGTTACAGCTCAAAGTTATTTTTATTAATAAATAAGTGAACCTTGGGCGAAGATAAAATCTGCCTTCGGTAGAGATAGAGCCGGTGCCTCTATCAACAGAGTGTGCAGCAGTGCATTACATTAAACAGACCTTAAAATCAAATCCTGGAGTAGGCTTGGCATTTACGCTGCGCCTTGTGTCATCCGCCTGCTTTATTATCAGAACTTGATATCCTCTCCATTTACCGCTCCGATCGCTTCTGCTCCTGTCGAAATTCTGCAGACTCATCCTCTCCAGAGTCAGACTGACACCTCCTACTGAATTATTTATGCCATCGTTTCACTGTATGGTGTAAAACAGCTTTGATGGTTCTTTTTTTAATTATTATTTGTATTTTATTATATACTTTTATTAAGTATGAATACCGGTATTTACATTAGAGTGCATGCCAATACCAAATAATGAAAATACAATTCCAATAATTACGTCAAAATAGTTTCATTTCCATTACCACCACACACTTGTCAAACTGCTTTTGTGCCTCTGACTCCTGGCTTGTTGCCCACGGTTAAGATGCAGTGTCGATAAACACTGTTAAATACATCAGATATCGATATACATCATTTTAATGATTACTATGCCTTTTGTCACACTCTGCCTGTTTAAATCTGATTTGCATTTCATCTAAAACATATTGGCCACAAAGTGAGAGCCTCTTTTTGTAGATATACAAACATTGTGTAGAAAGGCCAAAGGTCCACCTCAGTGCGTATTGGTGTTAAACGTGAAAATATGCCACTTATCATCAATCAGCATGAATTTAGCTCCTCTTAACACCACTTTCACCAGAGCATTGTTCATCCCTTTAATAGCCTACGTATATGGCCACAGTTGGGTCGCTAACCAGCACAAGTGGAGTCAGTTTTGCTTGTGTTTCTGTTGTTTATTATAAAAAAATCCCCGTAGAGCCAACAATGCTCCTACTTTACAGATTAACTGCTGTGATGAGAGGCTGATGTCAGTCGATGTCGAGCCTCGGGTATCAGATGTGGCGTATCACAGCATGAGAGCCCTTGCTCATGGTTGAACCCGTTACCCAACACTGGCACCAGTACAGGAGGAATTCCTGAGCGTCTGATGTTGAGGTTTCTGAATGTTTTCACAGAGATCGGACTGATGCAGATGAGATTTCCCATCACTTGGAATCCATTTACCATCCATTCATTGATTTTCTACAATGGTTTAATGTTTGCACGAGCCTTTATGCCACACACAAAACCAGCCTGCTTCTTTTCGCTTTGACTGGTGAAATTTTCAAATCAATCGTACATCAGGAGAAGATTATCCTTCCTTGTGCTTACACCAACGCACGGCAAATTCTCACAGCCTCTCTCTCCAGTGAAGTGGCACCCGAGGCCTGCTCCTTTCTTACACTCTTCTTCCTTAATTCCTCGTCAACTTTACTCCTCATGCAGATTTCAGATGACAAGCTTTCAACACTGTGGGCAGAGAACGACATCATGGCATCATGGGGGGGGGGGGGGGGGGGGGGGGGGGGGGGGGGGCGCTCATCTAGAACAATGAATACAGCTTGGTGAAAAAGGGTCAAACCTTATTAGACACACTATCTGAGTGGAGTACATCCCCTCATACCCCGCAGAAAGACACGAGTAGCTGTTATGTGTCTACTCGCATGTGCCTGCTTCGGTAACCAGCCAAAGACTTAATCCAATCTGGCATTTTTCACAGTGGGATTTTTATGTGCTCATCTGGCATGTTTGAGTCAAATGTAATCTCATTTTGCTACAACGGCATAGCCTGGTAGCACTCCGCAGAACACGCCAGGACTCACACACCAAAATACATTCAGTACACTGAGCACAAATACGCCGCATCGAGTTTCTTTGTGACCAGGATTCCTTGGAAGGAGCATTTGAGCCAAGCCTTGACACAGGTGCATGTGCTGAAAGCCCCATCAGGCATTTGGGTCAGAGAAAAATGGAGCTGACTTTTGCAGTCACTGATATAGGGATCATTATATCATGTAGTCACGGATCAATGGAACGGTGATCAGACAATTTCCAATGATCATTTTGAGTGGACAGATATATTGGTGCTGACAAGGCAACTTATGTAAATGCAATTTAAGCAACAGGTCTGTGTTCTCCACCTGCAGAGTAGAACGTAAAGCCGAGGGATTAAAAACATTCTCCTCAGGAGCCTCATGAAACGTTACAGCTGCGCCAGAAAGCCGAGCCACAAGTTAAACTCAAATCTATTAAACATCAGTGTATTTCAGTCAAACTGTAATTCATGGACACAGAAATGGACAACATCCCCGTGTGGCTCTAAACCGCAACTGCTTTTAGAGAGGATTTATACTGGATTTGTCTCTTCGCACCTGCAGTTGATCAAAAGGTGAAATGTCAACTATCTAAAGGAGATGGCCAGCACCCTATGAAATGGGACTAAAAATACAGATGGAAGGCTCCATTGGCTTTGACAACCCGTTGTGCCAGGGGCGCACCTGATGTAATTTGGCTCCACTCAAGTTTAATCTTGTTTTCAATTCACAAGCAGAGTCCCTGTAATGAGACAGCGTGTGTCTGAAGCCTTGTTACCAGAACACGAATCCGTCACAGGCCTGCTGGAGTCCGCCGAAACCACCCTCCGATGTCTGACGTGCACTCTCTGCATACAGCCTTTCTCATTTAGATCGTTTCTCTCAAAGCGATTGAAGGTTTGGTCACAAATTACAACAACAGCTGTTTAAATGAGGTGTGAGTGAGTTGGATTAAGCGACAGGAGGTGAAAAGAAGCATGAAAAACGCTCCAAAATATTCACCTGGTGCTGAAGGAAACAGTGGCTCCTTGTCTAGTAAATATTTTACCCTTCTTTAGCAGCAATGATTTCAAACCTGCACCTGGAGCAATAATAGTCAAACCGTCAGTGCAGCCTTATTCTTCGGACATCTGCCATTGATTTTTCCTTTTTTTTTTTTTTTTTTTTTTTAGTATTATTTTTTAGGTCAACCTGGAGTACCTCTATAGGGCAAAAAAAGATCCTTATAATAATTGCACTGAGATTGTATGGGGCTCTTGTTGACATCAGGTGTAATACGCAGAGAATATAGAGGTCAGCTGTGTAATTATGGGACACATCACCAGTGTGTCACACCGTCACGGCCTAGAAGGCATGTAACAAAACAAACACGGGCAACAAAGACGAGTTGAGGGAGCAGCAGACATGTAACTTCCACATTCTACCTGGTAAAATGACTGTTTTTAGCAATATAGCCTGACGGCACTGAAGAGAGCTGTGATGAACTGAAAAGACCTGTTAAACTGCAGCACTCAAAACATCTGAAGATCTCAACCAAAATGGATTTTGTTCTTGATCCAGTTAACGTCAAGACGTTGTCTGCACCACTAAACACTACAATACCTCAAACATTTATGCTAGGAAGCTGTACAGGCAGAAAAGGAAGTAAAAACTGTGACACATACTTCATCATGCTTTATGTTTAGGATGATAATATCACACTAGTCAATGATGCACAATTAAATAAAAATGATGTAGCTTTATTTTAAGCCAAATATATGCGTCTATGGTGCAGCACATGAGTAAATCCCCCATCGAAATGGCAATTAAGTGTTTTGTGTGCATCTGTTTAGCACACCCTCTGCTGTGTCACCCTGAGGTCAGTTCTGTCTGTTTTCAGGCAAATGCGCCAGAAAGGCCACAGTGTTGCTGGTTAACTCTATTACAGTGTCACAGAGATCTGCGCTCTGAACAGCCTGGGGCTGCGAGGGGGGGGCCGCTGGAGTGTGTGTGTGTCTGTGTGTGTGTGTGTGTGTGTGTGTTTGTGTGAAGAAGGGAAATCAGTGCAAAAAGACTTGTGGATCGCCCTGGGTCGTATGTGCTGCACTGGTTAAGTGCACATCAATGATGCAGCAGCCACACACCCACACAAATGCAGTCACATCAGACCTCTCGGTTTCATCTGCCGCGCCCCTGTAGTGAAACAAAGGGCTCATGCATCATTAATGGCCTTGTCCTGTAAAGCTAGTCCAAAACTACTCCAGCCGCAGGTAACATTACACCTGGCAGTCAAAGGAAAACATTCTGTTACACAAAGAGCATGAATCTGACTTATTGACTCTATTAATACTTTCAATTAACTGCGTAGTAGTAATGTTATTGTTAGAAGAAGTAATTCAACGGTTTGGGGGACTTGGTTGCAGCAGGAAGGCAATAAAAATTAATCATGTTTACAGGTGCAAGAAGCAACAATGAGTTGCTGTAGCAGCCAGGTGTAATGAGAGAGCAGCTGAATAGATGTGATCTAATAAAGGTCTGTGCGAATAAAAATGGACACACACTTGAATTTCATACACACACACACACACACACACACACACACACACACACACACACACACACACACACACACGCTCAGTCTTGTATTTCTATCCTTGTGGGGACCGTCCATTGACTCCCATTCATGTCTAGCCCCTAACCCTAACCCTTACCCTAACCCTAACCCACACCACAACAAAGCCTAACCCTAAAGAAATGTTTTTGCACTTTTACTTTTTTCAGTAACAACAACATGGTCAAGAAAACACTGTTTCTCCTACTTAGGACCGGAAAAAGGTCCCCACAAGGCACGTCGTTCCACGTTTTGCTATCCTTGTGGGGACATTTGGCCCCAACAAGGATAGAAATACGAGAACACACACACACACACACACACACACACACACACACACACACACACACACACACACACATAGAAACTGATCCACTGACCAAATGCAGCAAGGAACATATCTGACAGATGTGCAAAATAAGCTGGTCTCCCGTGACTTTTATTTGCAGACTTCAGCATAAACCCTTTTGTGTGTTGCACCCTTTACTCCCGTCTTTGCTCATCTGTTGCTTTTCTTCAAACATTTGATTTCACGACAGATCATCTCCCAGAATGCATTTTTCATTCTGTTTTTGTCGCAAAAATCGAATTCATGTGCAATAAAGCTAAATATGTTTGATATCTCACTGGATGTCCCACTCTACTGGATTTCATTTTGTGCCAGTTGGTGTTCAGTGCACTTCAAAATCATTTTAACAGCAGACACATGCAAATATACATGAAAACAATATGGTTTGAAACAGAGAGTTCCCATACATTCCCTCTTCACTCGCAATCTACCCCATTAACTACGCTGTGCTAAACTGTTTGAATGTCTATACAAAAAAAAAATGCTTATGTCTGAGTATGTGCCTGCCTGCAGCTCCCCCTGGTCTTAAAACAACACCCTGCGGCTGTTGCTGCGAGGAAGAATGCATTCATGCTATCTTGCCCCGTCAAACCAAGGCTAACCACTAGCAATGAGTTCGCCACTGAAAAGACCTCGTGGCTTTTGTTGGCATCATTTTGCGCACTTTATTTCTTCCAGTTGGGGAGTTATAAAACACTGACGTGACTCATACAGTGCAGGTAGCCTAGATACTGCAGATCTTCAGGATATTTGCTGGCCAAGGGAGTTATTGCTTTCCTGGATCGCACACCCGGGAGGCAGCAGGCCATGTAATATGTGTGGTTGCCCCTGGCAACAGCACTGCTACTGTATCCGCACAAAAAAAATGTATATTAAAAGGAAGCATCCAAATTTTCACCGGGATAAGAGGCGACACCCTGCTGGTTTTTCGGCAGAGGTTTGGTGAATGGTGGACGTGCAGCCACAGAAACTGAAGAACGGCAGCCGTACAACGGAATCTGCATGAACAAAAGGCTGAGAATAATTTACACCCCAGTGCACTAAGTGGTGTCTCCCTTTGGTCAGATTGGGTTTCTATGTGTTGGCTCCCTTTCTCTTCGGCACTGAAAGAATGTGTAGCAGCAGTGCAGTGCTTGAGCACAAAACGTTTTAAACACACAAAATGTTTTAAACACACAAGTGGTGAGTTGGTGGAGTCCTGAAAGAAAACTCATACCTGTTTTTGAAATGCAGCGACAAACTGAAATATCTTTGGTTGATGTTATTAAATCCCTAATTACAGTCATATTGCCATCCTCACTGAAGCATGAACCTTTTGGCAAAGTTTTAGTAGAGACTTTAAATGAGTCAGTTTTATGGCTTTGGGACTGTGTGGCGCCTTTAGTCACGGCCACAGCAGCTCTGAGGCAATGTTCATTTTCCAATACTGAAATTTCACGGGTTTGACGTTAATTCTAGATTGCTCTATTATGTTCTCACTCAAATTATGGATTCTTATAATGGCAAAAAATATTCTTTACAATCAGACGCCTTTTGTGTAGCTCCAGTTGCATTGATGTCACGATAACCTTTGGCTTCGAACTGACTCACTTTTTCCACTTTGCCGCGCCTCGCTGTTGTGATTTCTCACTTTCTCTTTTAAAAGAAGCTGCGATACTTTATGCTCTTATCAGCCTTCCTTGAGCATGAGCAGAGTTCATACCAGTTAATTTGGGCTCTGTTTAATGTGTATGCTGGACATGTTCTTGGAGAGAGGTTACATATTAAGAAGCTTCAATAATAGGACAAAAATCAATTCAAGGTTGATATTGGCTATCATTAATATGAATCACTTTTGGGAAATCTTTTAAGCCACTGTCAGGTGGACTTAGTTCATATTATAAATGGAGTTTCATGAAATAGTAACATAGTGGTCGTCAGGGGAGACGATTTCTTTAAATAATGCTAAAACTACGGTAACAGTCAGTGAGAACAGAAGAGACAGCAGCTTTGCAGATTTATCACATTTACACCACTGAAAATTCAGGATCTGTAACCAACTAATTAATGTCATAGCAGCAACCAGTTACTATCTCATTATCAAAAGCATGTACTATTTTATTTTTTTTATGCTAAATAAGTATGAATCAGTTGTAGCGGTCCATGAATCTGGGTGCAAAAATCATTTAATTTATTCTGAAATATCCATCAAAGTTACACCAACAACAATGGATCTGATTTGTTCATTTCTCTGAACATTTTGGCCCACTTGCATACAGAGACGCATCACGTTGACTACTGTATGCTGGTACAGCTTCCGTGCCATGCGCCGTGTGCTCTATTTAAGGAGTCTGGGTTGATGATCCGGGATGACACACTGGCATATCTCCGGTTACAGGGGCCAGGCCGTGCTGCTGTCACACAGAGGCTCTGAATGCCCGGCAGACCAGCAGCTATGTAAATGGAGTTTCACACTTAGCGAGCGAGCGAGCAGCGGTTGATGGCACATAGCTGGTCCTAGACGCCAAGAAAGAGCAATGTGAGCTCTCATGCAACACAGTGAACGAAGGATGATGACGATAATAATAATAATAATAATAATAATAATAATAATAATAATAATAATAATAATAATAATAATAATAATAATAATAATGATGATCAAGCACTCCAAATGAGTTTGTTGTTAGACTTTAAAATTAAACTATCGCTACAGCCTCATTTTTAATTTAAGCATGCACAGATTCACCGTTTATACAAACAGTGTATGAGTGTTTGTATTTGAATATCTGCCAAAATCAAGCACTAATAGAATTACAATTCTTAGAATTGATTTTAAAACACATTTTTATTACTGACATAGTGAGATATTTTACTAAATACAGCAAAACTCTCAAACTTCTGCTTTTGTGTGTCTGGCTTGTGGCCTACTGCCCCCAGGTATGGTATGATACTTGAAGAGAATGAAGAGAAAGGCGATCAATCAACATGAGGAATAGAAAACACTGGATTTAAAATGGCTTTCATTTGCGTACTTCCTGTCCGGCACCGTCTCCTTTTTGCAGCTCCACATAGTTTGTATCAAAAATTGATGTGCACTGTCTGCAAAGCGAAGCATCAAACTGCTCCTGGTGGAAAATTTAAACACTGAGTATTATTGAGTGACCCTGACTTGTTGAAATAGGCTTTTTTACTTGATCTATTTTTCATTTGTCATAACAAAGATTACGTTGCAACTTGGCATCACTTAGAATGAACCTGGCATTGGCTTAGCATCTATTTCCCTCAAAATGTTTAATTTAAACGGTCAATCAGAACAAGCAGTGTGGATAATTTGAAGCAGGTTTTCCTTTAATCACTTTGAAAAATATAGCTGACTTGTTCACCTTTATCTGCTCTGCTGAGATGTGGATGTTGCTTAATGTCAAGTATCGGGTATCCGTGGTGATATTTTTACAAGTTACAGTCTCGGATATGTCACCTGATGCCCGCACCAATATCAGCTCATCAACACTATTTTAATGTACAGTTCATATTCTGCAAATTTATTACCAAAAATTTCACTGAATCAGCTGTTTTAACTTGACTGACGGAATGCCAATAAATCCCTTTTAGTAAATGTTCTCAAGAAATAAAAAGGCAGCATTTGCACTCAGTCCAGTAAGTTTTTTACCCACTTTTCCATCTGGAGTCTCATCGTTCTCTTAGGTCACAATTCATTCAAACAGTCATATGCAGGCCGCTGCTCGCACTGTGTTCATGTCCTCTGCCTCTGTATTGCCACCATTCCAACATTTCTCTACCCGTCTCTGGACCAAATCAAGTCATCAAGAAAGACTCAGATCTTCCGGTCTGAAAACTCAGTCCTGACAAAAGAACATGTAAAAAATAAAGATACATGTATGAACTCCGATAACGCTTCAGAGAATAAAGGTTCATCGTGTTATGAAGTCTGCAAATCAGTCTCAATTGGACGGAAATACTGTCTTTAAATGTATTAGGCATTATTACAAAGGCCGAAGTATCTAAAGTTAACTTTTTCTGGGGAGGTTGGGGGCACTGACTCACTTCGTGGAATATTTTAGTCACTTTTAATAAAGGTGGCACCCAGTGACTCAGCTGAAACAGTGACGATGAATGAAATGAATTAACCACCTGCTGCACTCGGCAGGAGCACAATTTAACATTCCACTGCTCTTCTTTGCGTACATACTGACTAATAGTGCGAAATGTAAAAGTTCTTCTCAAGAGGCATGCATAACAAGCTTACATTAGTTACACAAATTATATAAATATAATGTTCTTAGTAAAGGTTGGAATGTTAATCCTTATGTTTTTTTCCTAATTGGCCGATCAATTGTGCTTGTTAATGGTGGAAAACAATATTTTCAAAGCATTTTAGTCCACATTAAAATGACACAGCATCACTGATATACCTTTTTCTTTGTTTTTTTTTTTTCTTTTTGAAAGGACTTGTTTGAGAACATACCAACAAAAATATGTAAATTTGAACTCTTCATAATGTTTTTCAAATAACAGAAATGGAGTAAAAGTATGTGACTCTTGACACTTTCACACAAGTCCAAATGATGAAAAAAATAGTCACGTTATAGTGCTTTGTGAAGCATTGTTTAATGGGTCACACTAGGCAAGGGAGGACTGCAGATGTTTCATTTAAATTCAAGGTAGTCATAAATTTTAAAGAAAAAAAAAGCATATTTCTAATGGAAAATGTGATGTGTCAACATCACATATGGGCTAAATGGAAGCATCACATTTTTCATTAGAAATATGCATAAATTGCAAACTTATCATTGGTTTTGACGCTTGGTCAAAAGAGGAACCAGTGTCAGGTTTTACTCTCTTCTTCCACACACAGCTACTCCTAAACATGATGAGGATGCTTGACATCTCCGCAGGTGTAGAAGAAAACCACCGCATTTAGAAAAGAAAGCAGGCCCGCTTGGCAACGCTGCACCATGTTGCGTTTTTATGTCCTTTCACATTAATGGAAAAGAAGCCACCGCCTCAGTGAGAAACACGTGAGTGGCGGCGGCTGGGCTCTGGTTACTTACGTCTGTGTCGGGGCCCTTATCTGCCCCTGGGCAGGAAAACGTGACAAATTCATGGCACCTCTTGTGGACCACAAAACAGCAAACTGCAGAGGAAAACAGGGAGAGAAAGGGACAGAAAGAGATTGAAAAAGAGAGAAATACAGAGACAGATGGAGAGGGAGGGATAACAAAAAGAAGACAAAGAGTGACATGGTTAAAATACAGTACATCATTGTTGGCCGATACATGGACAGACATCAGAGCAACACAGATCCGATCACACTAAGAAGGATTGGGGGAAAATAAGAGAATGATGTCTGGGCTAGGCTTCTTATCATGTGTCCAGATGGCCAGTTCTGCCAACTGGATGACTGCTCTTACTGCACAGTACAGAGCGACCTCTTCACTGACACAGCCGGAGCTGAAGCTGACAACCGTACACACAATCTACACACACACACGCACACATGTATATGCACACTCAAAGTCAACAAGTTCACAAAATGGCACGATTGCTCAACATGTATACACACAATAGGCCTACACACTGGAATACATCAGCCCACATGCAGCCGGAGCACACAGTGTCATTCTCTGGTCTGGTCTGAGTGCCAGGTCGCTGAGTGCACCATAGTGCACAGAGAAGTAAGTATCCGACTCAATGTGGAGGGTGGCGCCTGTTACTGTCTCTCAAAAACCATCCATCACAGAGAGGAGACAGTCAGACGGGATGACTGGTGTGAGCCGATCAGCATTAATTAACAGGAGCTGTATATTGAGTGTTTACAGATCTCGGTTAACACTTGTTCAAAATAAATATGCTTAGGTGAGTGTTATTGCAGCTCTGATTGTGTTTTGATATGGAAGAGCACCCTTTCTTCCAAGGACTTAACGTTTTCAAGGTTGCTGGATGAGAAGAAAGCACCAGAACTGGAGGCTTTCAATAGTCTGCACTTAGCATTGAGTATCCCTGGGCGGACGTCATCGGCGATTTGCGTCATTCGTGCGATGGATTTTCACAGGCTTTGCTCGATTTTCACTTTCAGGTACAGGTTTTGTTGATTGCTTTTTCAGCTGTGCAGCGAGGCACTGACATCTTCAGGCAGAGTCGTCTGGTTACCGCATCATACAGCTACATCCGAAACGCACATGGCTGAGCATTTAACATCATACCGCCAAGATGGTAAAGGGACTTGGTTCGACTTGGAGAGAATGTAGAAAACTTTCACAAGAAGAGAATCCAGCTCACTGATTGGTCAGGACAGAAAACTGAAAATCATCCCATTCAGCCTCTTTTATATGCTACCTATTGTGAAAAATAAAGCAATAAAAAAAACATCATCAGTCTTTTGGTTTCTGGTCATCTGTCCATGCCTCAATAAGTTACTCCACGTCTACTCACGAGACATTTCCAAACTTTTCCTTTGGTTTTTGTTCATGTTCAGTGTATAAACACCTGCAGCAGAGTTCATTTGCATCTGAATGAGACCCAGATTTTCAAGCAGAGCATAGTTTGCTAATTTGGTCTTTGTGGCTGAGTAACCCAGACAGCAGCCAACGCCGCACCTTCAAGAAAACAGACACTTAGAAAGAAATCCAAAACTTCTTTCAAAAATATCCGATCACCTTCACAGGCCTATTAATGGCTGCCATCACAGTAGACAGTGCGGTATTGATCAGTGGAAATGTCACTCAAATCAGACAGATGGTCAATGTTTGAGCCAAAACCTGTAAATCTATCCCCCATCTGTCTCATGCTAAGTCAACTAAAATTGATATTGTTCATAAATTCTGACTTCAAAAGAATTTCCATAAAATTGATTTTGAGTCATACATGTCAAATAGATTCAAATGATGGAAAAAGCATTTCTAGTGAAACCCGTCTTTTCCCATATATGCTGTGTGCACAGTTTTCAGCCATATGGATACTTCAAAAGAAAAAGAAAAGAAAAGAGAAAAAGCATCTGGGATACAGACTCTCAATAAAGCAGACCAATATTGCCCATTATTTCCCAGCAGAGGTTTGCCAGTAATTTAGGAGGCAGACGCTGAGGTTGAAGAGGGTCACAGACGGTGGTTCAGTCAATACTTACAGTATTGATTTCCGTTTCAGATACCAGAAGAAATTCACCTTTTTGAATATTACACTAATTCAGTCTGAGTAATAACCTCTCTCCTGTCGTGGCTTATTGCTCTGTGTATATTTCATAAACGTGGCTGGTAAAATGTGAACAAGCACTTTTCTTTTTGAAACTTGGCATCACCAACAAAACTCATTCCTCTTATCTACATGGAAACATGGTTTTCTTGGGAGCATTTCCTTAAATTCTAACTCTGTGTTTCTAATTACAAATATCTTCAGTCCAGAGACAGAAACACACCAACACAAACAAAAACCAGAAACAACTGGCACAACAACACCCTCTTCTAATGAGCCTGAACGAAGATTTACTGATTCAGTTTGTGCCCTGAAAAGTAAATAATCATGAAAATCTAGAATACATTGAGAGCGTCTTTAGGGAGAGTGTGTCATCTATCAAGGTTGAAGGTTCGATCCCCCATCTTCCCTTGTCAATACGTCGAACACTGCTTCCAGTGGGTGATTTGAGTGCCTCGCATGGCAGCTGTCACCGTCGGCATGTGGGAAAGTGCTATCTAAGAGAAACCATTCTCCTTCATACTCACCAAAGCCGACAGTGACAACAGCCTATCTGGTTTTGCAGATGTTGTCACAGTTGGTGATAAACATGTCTCTTTTAAAAAAAAAAAAAAAAAAAAAAATCCACACAAGAAAATAAGTGGAAACAAGCCTCCAGGCTATGTATCGCAACAACCGAGTCCACCATCAGGAGACCGTCTCACCGCATACATCCGACCAGAACGCCACATGTTTATGAGTGAGCTGGAATGCAGAGTGAAGGAAAAGTAAACAACAAATGCTTCACATATGTGAGAACACCTTCAAGAGTGTTGTGAAATGCCTCCAGGCAACTCCCTCCTGAGCTCCATTGAATAATGCTCAAAGCGTGTAAAGAAGACGTATCAAAATAGAAGGTGGTTGCTTGCAAATGGAACCCGTCTTTATCCTCAGAGCCTTTTCTATTCATGTCATACAAAGCTGTAGTCAATCATTTGAAATTTTTAGAAATAAATATCTTCTTACTGTTTTTATACACTGAAAGGAAGAAGCTGCTTCACACAGTGAACTCGCTGATGGACTGTAGGCCAGAAAAAAAGTGCTGGGTTGCAAGTATGCCAGTATTCATGTGTGCTTTAATAACAGAAGATCAATCGGACCAATGAGACACATCTCACCGCCTCCCTCACGCCCCCTAGGAGCCATCAGTCAGGGCAGTCAATAAGGAAGCATGACCCATAATTCACAGTACAGCCAACCTGCGAACCAGACAGGCCACAAATTCAGTTGATTCAGTGGCCCCATAAGTCTGTCTTCAGTAAATACCTGATAGTCAGCAGCAGGTCTGTCTTTGTTTGCGTGGATGAATCTAACACATTATGGTTTGCTACTTGCCGTGTCCTTCTCAATGCATCCACGCATTTTTTTTCTTCATATTAATCCGAACAAGCTCAGTGTGTTTAACCCATCAACTCGTCAACAGTACATCCATCATTCAGCAGGACGACCAGGGTATTGGAAAGACCTTGCTGAACGCATGAGTATATAAGAGAACAGCATGTTGAAGTGTCCTGATTGGAAGGCAGGAGGGCAGCAGTTGTTTTTTTCATCCATATTTTCAGAGAAAATGCTAAACATATGCGGTGAACAGATTCAGCCCCATCCGATTAAAGTCCGACTGGACTTCAGTCTGCTTAATTCCCACAGTCTTGCAGCGCTTGATGGATTTCTGTTTAGTTCCTTGGATTTATGCATCGGTCTACAAACTTGCTGTTGAAGGTAAATTCCCCAATTCATGTTTTGGTAGCTTCTTAAGACACGCTACAGAAGCACATAAGAAAAACAAATGTCCATCTTTACGACCTTACAGGATGAAGATCTACTTTTTTCTGGTTTACTGACAGAAATTTGTACTGATAAAACTTTTATAATATAAAGGCAATGCTCTTCTGTGACTCACAAACTAAAAAAAACTTGCTGAGAGTAAGACGAAAGGAAAGGGCTTAAGGTGACAATGTGAGGTATAGATAGAAAAGCAGGTCAACAGGAATGAGGCATTGATGGAGGAGGCTGAAGCTCAGTGTCTTCTGCTCTTCTCATTAGAGCCCAAGCTGCTTCAGATCAGTTTTCTCATTGGACTCGTTCTGAGGCTTCACTGAGAGCAAAGGTGTCAATCATGTGCCTCGCACACAAAAATTGGTCTGCAAGAAAGTCCGATCCAGCCCACAAGAGGGTCAGGACGTCTTTGGAAAGAGCAGAAATAGAAAAGACTAAATGCGATTCTTCATCAGAAAAAATTAATGTAGGTGTTGTCGGCCGAGACGTTTTCGAAACATCTCCTAAATGCCATGAAAGGGAATATCTACACCAACAGCCAGGTCACCTTTAGAGTCAACAAGCATCTCTAATGCACTGTTTCAAATCATATCTACTCGGGTGGCTGAAGATATAGGTCTGCTTCCATCCGCTCCGTGAACAGAATTATCTATACAGCGAGTGAGAGTGCAATGAGTAAATCAATACTTGCTGCTCTCCAGCACAAGACACCACACAAATTCTCTTTTTTCCCCCCAAATGATAACCTCACTCAGACTTACTCCTACTCGCCGTCTGAGAAATCAATTTCTTCCAAACCTTTTCCAGGTCGCAAGTTCATAGGAGCAATTTCCTCATCTTTTTTTTTTTCCTTTTTATGAATACAGGCAGGAAATGAGAAAGAAGCAGCCTCTTTTTAGGTATGTAAATGAGATTTAATTTCATGGTGCCTTGTAAAAAAAATAGAAAGAGAATGACCTGTGGCTTTTAGGTCAACCTTTAAAAAGGCCCAACAGCACACCACTGGCCAGGACAAAAGGTTCTCTTTCAGTTCCATTTTCATTATTTGTTGTGGCCCTCTTCACAAACTGAACGGCTGAATTGCTTTTTCACCACCGAAGAAGCCATTAAAGGTGGAAGAGAGAAACATGAAACAGAAATAATTTAGACAAATACCAAACAGTTCACGGAGAAAGTGCCTGAGTACCTCTTTATCCACAGTGTGATGTAATTACAGATGTCTGCCGGTGTTGGCATTTTAGAGCTCATTTAAATGATGCAGCCCTCTGGGAACAACGCGGAAAGTGCAAGACTGGGTGGCGGATTTGTCCTGATAACATAAATGTTCTTTTTAAGGACACACGCGAGCACATTTTCGCCGTGAGGATTAAAGGAAAAGATCTGCCTTGAATACATAAAATACAATACAGATCACAAATATTGTCACAGTCAGAGAGGGGCTTTGGGGGTAATAGAAAATGAAAATCAATAAGCTCTTTAGGGGCTGTTGTGAGTAGATTCGGGGGCTGTGCTGTACAGGGATGTCATGGTTATAACACCCCCCGATCACTGGTTCAGCTTGGGTGGGACTTGTCAGTATTTCTGTGATGAGCTTGCGTTGAGCCTAATCAGTCGATGCGAGTGTCTGTCTCTGTGTGTTTGGACCTGTAACCTGTACATCGTGCATCCTGCCGGGACTTTCTCCAGCACATCGTGACCCTGTCATTTGAAGCAGTACGGAAGATGGATGGATTTAAGGGCCGATGCTTTGGAAGCCGAATCCTCAGACCTAACAAGAGTCTTCTTCTTTTGAAAGCTCCCGTAAATGTGGCTTAGAACTGCATCCTATACCTAAATGTGAAGGGCATGTATCGAGCATGTCCTTTACAGTTCATTGCTTCCCATAATCCAATAAGCGCCAGGTTATTGCTCCAATGAACATGAGGTGAATTTCAAGTTGCAGTAAGCATCACATGACCGTCCATGTCATATTCAGCAGCTGCCTTCATTCAGGTGGCTATTAATCACTGATAATTTATCACATGAACCGCACAGATGGAACAGTCGTTCCGGGGTGTAAATAACTGAGGTCAGCTAAACACAGCTGCACATATTGTGAATCACAGCCTATTACAGAGAAATGCAGTTTTTTTTTTCTCCACCATTTAACCTGGAAAACTGTTTGCCTATCGAGCATGATGCGTTGAAGTGAAGCCCCTCCACTCGTACCGACAGTATTGTGCAACCCGCTCCACTTTTCCACTTGTGCTTAGTTCACATTCAGCCGTTTAAAAGCAATATCCTGGTTTATCTTTAAAAGGTTGACATGAGCCTGCCCTGACGATCATTAGTTTTTCTTCCTATGTGCGGTATGGCCTTCGAGCCATTTGAAAGACTGCTTTTGATTGACTGCAGACTGGAAAGCTTTACAGCGCCGTGAGACATGCAAACACAGGCAAACTAAAGACGAAGCACACAGTGACAGTGGATTCTAGAAAAAAAAACACCCAGGCAATAACAACCATGCACAATGACACTGCTCTGCACTGCTCATTGAAATCTTAAAATGTTAATAGGCACGAGTGTATACTCCGACATGGAAAAGGTAGTTTCCAAGGAAACGAGCCATAACAAGGCCATCGCAAGAAATTAAGGGATCTATCTTACGGCCAAATTTAAAACCTCATTGGTTTGGGAAAGGGAGGCAGCAGCGATGATAATCACTGCAAATATAATAAAAACAAAAGTGGCTTTTTTAATGCTCCAACACAATTTTTCCTTTCACAGTAAAAATGGGCAACAATGTGCTTTCATACATTTCGGGGAATACACACAGGATATTACACCATCACTATTGTAAACAACCTTTATTTGGCAGAAGAAAGTCTTCATTACTTGTAAACATGGGCTTCTTCCATACAAAGAGCAGGGGGGAAAAAAAAGATTAAAAGCTCCCACACCCACTGACTGGGAGGCCGGTTTTGCAAACACACAGTAAAAAATGCACCAAAACACATCAGTTATCTGAGTAATGATTCTATTGTTAATAACATAAATCCTAGGACTGGTATCATCAGCAAATCAATGACATAATCCTTCTCTGAAATGACTCAATATATCAAAAGTATGCGGGAGAACAGTCATCGAAAGTGTACCGGGGGGAAAAACCATTAACCAGAGAACAGGTTTAATTTCCAGAATCTTTACTAACATGACATTTAGTCCTGTCACTCCGGTCAAACCAGAGAAAGCACGGCTCATTCCCAGGCCAGTGGAGAGTTTCAGCCTCTCCAGCTGGTCCCGGGCCAATCTTTAAGCCTCAGCTCGGTTGGCCATGACTGGCTCAGCTCGAAAGAGAGACGAGTGGAGGAACTGTAATCAGACCAACACAGCCAGAGGACAGGTGGAAACCCACACTGAGAAACAAACCCTTATGAAAGTGTGTCACATATGTGTCTATAGTTTCTGTAGTCGCACTTCCAGGTCAGACTTGAATGTCATTATTAATATCTATTAAGTCAGTAACTCATTAACACAGCTATATGTTTGAATGAGTGAATGTTTATGAGTTCAGAGGCAGAAGTCAGTTTCTGTTTAGAACTCTCTGCAGGCTGCACAAACACAATTGTGGCCTTTTTCACCTTCCAAAAACTTGTAGAATAATCTGTAAGCACTGGCGCATGTTCTGAGCAAAAAACCTTGAAGAAAAGTAAGAAAATGTGAACATTTTTCAGCTGACCTTTCTTTATACACAGATTTATTCAACTTATCATGATGACTGAGGTCTGACTGCAGTGACACAAGATTCGGTCCTCCTCCACTGATTCCCGTTGCTTTAGTTGGCAATTTATTCTTAAACTTTATCAAATTCAAGGTCTCAAAGTCCTCAATGCACATTTTCATTGGACATTGATTTCTTGCAGGATGAGATTTTGAACTCTGACCCCATTTCAACACTCTTCAGCTTGTAAGGTCGTTTATTCAAGAAGAAAATTAGGTTTCATCTTCAAAAAAAAAACTTCCGTCTGACCACAATGAAGATTATGAGGATTTGAAAGACTCAGTAAGTAATGCTCAATACAAGAAACATGGATCGATGGTTACGTGAGAAACGCCTCAGGAGAATGTATGTATTGTATTACTTCCTAATTGGGTGAAGAGATTTGCACGCTGCGCGTATAATGAGCACTTGTAGAGGAGGAGAGGTTAAGAGGCGAGGCTTGTTTCTAAAGGATGTGGGGAGACGTTGGCACAAATTACACCGCGGTGAAAACCCAGCAGCTGGAACAACTGCAATAACCACAATGGTTACACTTCTGTACGGCAGGTAGGACGTGGGGGTTACGGCCGCTTCGGAGCGAACGGGGCTGTCGATAGATATATGCAGTAGCTCATCCCATTCAAACTGTGGCACTGGTTGAGGAAATAATGATGTTAGGATAACATTCAAAGCATGATATGGGTAAAGTTCACAAGCTTCAGTCCAACGCTTCACATTTCAGTAGACTTATTGAGTGAACACAGTGATCTTTAGTGTCAGGGGGACACGGAGGGTTTCAGACAGACTGGAGGGTTCAGTCATCTAATCAAACTGATTCTGAATGCTAATCGGCTCGTGCCGTGTTTGAGTGACAGCATTTGGCCGAGTATATCGCTGTCCATTTGTGTCAAAAACATACTTAGGATTCCTTCCAGGATGCTGCACCACTCTGCTAAGTAACGCCT
This sequence comes from Salarias fasciatus, assembly GCF_902148845.1. Lineage (NCBI taxonomy): Eukaryota > Metazoa > Chordata > Actinopteri > Blenniiformes > Blenniidae > Salarias > Salarias fasciatus. Next base: position 26,685,016 of record NC_043750.1, on the reverse strand, counting down.
GCGAAAATGCCTGACTGACTCCTTTAAGGTGAAGAAAGTGTTTTCACACTCGACTGACTCGTTTTGGAGGACTGAGATGCTTCAGGCTTTTAAAAATAAATGGCTCGATAGCTGCTAATGGTTTAAACAAAGAGGAGATGAAAAACGCAAAGCTGTTTGGTTAAAATTTCAGAAAGTTTAAGACCTCACTGGCTTTTTGAAGAAAGAGTGGGCAAAATAAATCTGCATTTTGGACAATTTAGCACTGTAAACACACAAAAAGGTTAAAAAAAAAAAAACAAAAAAACATTGCTTTTGCTTGGCTGAGCTTCACCTGCAGATGAAGCTGAAAGTCTGCGTGAAGCACAGAGCGGCTCTGCAGTGTGAACAGGTTGAAGGCAGTGAGGACACAGGCTCAGCGAGTGTGAACATTGTTCTCCCGCGAGGCCGAGCAAACGATTCAACACTTCTAGTTGAGCAGGGGTGGATTAACCTGCCCTGGCTTGGAGCCAGCTCTCAACTGAGGATTTTCTACTACTTCAGGTCATGTGGCGTTGGACAGTGTGCGCGGCGAGCAGGGCCAAGGGAAGCGGCTCAGTTATTTCAAGATATAAAAAACACCAAATCTTAAACACCAACAGTAAAAAATGAAATGCTGCTCGGAATGCTAAAAATGGGTTAAACAATTACTTAAGACCCAATAAGAATCAGAGGAGATGCAGTGTGCAGGCTGCCAAGCAATGGCCTTGGAAATATATGAAGGAAAACAAAATGTATATCCATTATACAAACAATGTTCATTACCACAAACAGCTTGTTCTTCATGTTTGTCTTTCGGATGTAACCCTCTTCTGCTGCCACAGCACATCATGTGATCCACGTTTTGTTTTTTGCTGGGTGTCAATTATAACCCAACCTCCATCAAACATAAGAATCTTACTGAAGACTCCCTGTTTGTTTCAGATGGTGATTTCATTTCTCTTTGATTATGTGTCCTCCACACTGAAACTGGCCGTTCTGGGGTTTTGTGATGTGTCCTCGCCAATAGAAGGGTGCAGCACGTCCAGCGGTTCATGGATGGCTGCACTGTATTCTCAAGCTGTCACAACACTTCACCTGCCACAGCCGGCCGTCAGGTTAGAGCCAGATCGGCCCATCAAGGAAACTGCCGAGCTCTACCTCACACTCTAAAAGGGCGATTTCATCAGCACCAGCCTGTGACCCATAAACAATGGGTGACACAGGCCTTTTAAGAATGACCTGACACACACCGATACACACTTCCTTCAGCTGTTTATGCAACAAACCTGCGTCCGCCACTTTGAGTAAGTAACACCTTCCCTTTTAGCCACATTTTTAATTTCATTTCACGGCCTTTCATTGTGCAACAGGAGTTCAGATGGCTCATATTCCTCCACCTGATCCTGAACCAAAGCAAATAAACGGAGACATTCTTTGAAGGCGAGCCGCTGTACTTTTTGTCCGGAGAAAGATCTTATTCCAACAATGCAGCTTTCCTCTCAGCAGGCTCATGGGGCTGAGATCAGCTTCCTGCTCCGAGGCCTGGTGCAGCAGGAACAGAGACACAGCTGGCTTTCATTTGGACCACTTTCTCAAAAGCAGGCTCACTCGCAAGCGCAGAGAATTGCTAGATTGGCTTAAATTTATTGATCTTCTGATATTGAAAAAGCACTGCATCAGTAAGTCTCAACTGAATTCCCGATGGAAGATGTGGGAGATACAATGTTGTCAAAGCCTGCAAATGAAAACTGATATTGGTAAACCACAGGACACAAAAAAAAAAAAAAAAAAATCCCATCACATCCCTAAACATCCGACGGGGCTGGAGCAGGCACATCAGCTCGATGAGATCACACAAAATCAGAGTTCATGGGAGAATACTTGGTGGAGTCTGCAGCCTGATTCATCAGAAAACCGAAGTGCAAGAGAAGGTCTCTCCTCTCCAGGTCATGTGGAACCAGAGGGGTTGGGAACACAGCTGCTGTAAAAATCCCAGAATGCTTCAGACTTCTTATCTTTGGGTGTAAAGTCTATGATACTTCCCAGTTACTCATGTCTGGATAGCAAAACACTTATAGAGGAGTTGGCAGCAAAGTAGTTATTTGTTTATTGCATGTTTGGATACATTACTACTGGATAAAGGCTGATTTTAACAAACTGCTTCACATTTTTTACAGATAAATTGATAAATCCACTCTATCTAGTATCAACTCATTATTTCATTTATGAAATGTCAAATCAAAATAATAGAATGGGCAAAACTAACCAACAGGTGGCAGGGAAAGGACGCCGAAGCTGTGATATTCAACCCAAAATGAACGAACTCACAGGCAGCTTTTTGCCCTGGCAGCGACTTGGGAGCAATTGATGGGGTAGAGCCTTAATGGGATTTTGTAGAAGCAGAGCTAATCCAGAGCTAAGCTGGTAAACTGTCTGCAGGACAAGGAAAACACACCCGGGGGAGGCAACGACTGACACCTCTGTTCCCAGCCAAACGATGCCTTCATCAGGCAAAGACGGCTCCTGCTGCAGAGGGTGGAGAAATATGGCAGTGCCGGGTTCAACTATAGATTCTGGAAATATTGTATTTTTAAATGTTCAATAATAATAATAATTTAAAAAAAAAATGCTTTAGTATTTTTTTGTTTCTTTCTTTTTTTTTTTTGTTTAGAGGAAGTACAACAATATTTCACACGCATCTACGATCTACAAAGATCTTATTTTCTTTTCTACAAGGACTGGGAAAAAAAAGAAGATCCTATAAAGACACTATTTATTCTTGTACTTTTATTAACCATTGACAAATGTGAACATTCCCCTTGTCCTGATGACAAAGAGATCAATTTTTATCCCCATCAATAATTCACGGCCGTGCACTGACATTTAAACCCTCCCATAATGGGCGACACCTTAACAGAGACACACAGAGGGACATCGCCTCATCCTGACGGGTCTGTGTGGCAAACAAAGGCAGTTTTAAGGTTGAGCAGCAAAATGCCAAGATGCGATTCGTTTTCAAAGCCGATCAATGATTCAAACACAGAGGACAAAATCAGAGGAGCAATATCGGGTTTTTAATGGTGCTTGATTCTGACCTTGGTCATTTACAGGGCCATCGATTGTATATTCGAATGATCGAATTGTAGATTCAAAAAGGAGTCCAGTATGGCCTTTTTCTGATCAGTCCATTACAGTAATAGCCTACAATAACATCTTCATTTTATCAATACTATTGACAATGCCTCTCAGGGTATCATTAGGAATATGCTGACAGAAGACCGATGTCGCCTTTTATTGTATTTGTGTCTCACTATTTGTTCTGCTCTATGTTGTTCCTTTCTGCCATGAGTTTGCATGTTTACCATGTGTGAGTGTGACTATTTAACCCATATATGGACAATCAATATCACATCTGATGGATTCAATAGTGATGTTGGCCTTGTTTATGTGTTTCTTTTTTTAACGTCAATAAATTCTTCTAACCCCAAAAAACATCTCTTTCTCTGGTTTCATGTGTTCGCTTGTGGAGTTGCTATTGACAGAATGGAAAACATAAAAGCAACAGGACCTGGTATTTATCTGCTGATCTCATTGGTCAGCCTCTGTCTGTTTCATGCATTTATAGCGGAGGAGCTGGAGAGCAGGCAGCCTATTTTTGGATAAGGTTTAATACGAGGGGAGGAGGGTGAGAAAATGACAACAACACCGGACATTATACTTGATCCAGTGTTACAGTTTTTTTTTAGGTTTACAAAACCCCACAATGGCTGATCTGAGAAGCAAAAGACATGTCACCCTATAGACCGAACTGAATATAAAATTGAACCTGCAAGCTGCAATTGTGAGATCAGACAATACGAATTCAGGGGCAGACAGACTAAAAGCACCTCATCAGCTTTCTCTGCTCCCCAATTACTGTACTCGTGACAGGAAGAGGTTCAAATTAGAGGGAAGAATTCTTCAAAAACAGACACACAGGAAAGGTTTGATGCGTTAATCGTGCTATTGTGCAGAAGAGAAAAAAAAAAACATGATGATTTTGTATTGTCCTTCCCTAACTGGAGAGACATAAGGAGGAGAGTTTTGGCTCGTAAAACACTTTAAGCTCCTCCACCACATATTCCAGGTCGGAGTCGTATTTGGTGAGCAGATTGACGGACTTCTGCATACAGAGAGGCAGAAACACAAACAATCCACAGGTGGGAAACCATCATGCAGAACATTATTAACTGATTTCAGAAGCTCACAACTTTACCTTTAATTAAAAAACCAAAAAAATCAAACAGGTTTACATTTCATGTCTGTATAGATTATTGTAAAAATCCAGACATCAAAATCATCATAGACATCAAACTACTACTCATTGTGAATGTGCCTCTGAGAAAAAAAAGAGGATATTAAATACACAACTCAGCAGGGAGGAAAACTCAGTGCTGCAAAGTCAAATCATTCAAATTCAAGTGGGAAGTGAGGAGTGAAAACGAAAGGATCCAACTTCACTGGGAACTTATTCCAGTGCCCACGGGGAGCGCTGCTGATGCTTCATACACTGCAGGTCTTTTCCAGCTGAGTTACAGCTCCAGATGGAGCCAAATACATCGATCTCTGATAATGTCCCTGCATTTCCTGGTATTGCTGGAGGATATGAATTATACACAACCACAGAGCAGGCTAATAAATGGAAAACACTGTGACACCAGTACGGGAAAAAATAGCTTTTTATTGGCATCATTCTGGGATTTCATTATTTCCAACACCCCCACAATGCCAGAAAAACGCTTTATTCTACCCAACTGAGAGGCAGCATCGGGGGGGAAAAAAACCCTCACAGGCGATGAAAGTAGATGGGTTTGGACTCAATGATGACAAATTTAACAGTCACACTGTTTAAAATAGCAAGATATAAAATAACTTTTATTACAAGGAGAAATCTCCTCCACACACAAGTGACTCCCTCCGGGCCAGTCACCATGAAGAGCGAACAGACACTGAGCAGACTGTGTGTCTATGTATCTGTGTGTGTGTGTGTGTGTGTGTGTGTGTGTGTGTGTGTGTGTGTGTGTGTGTGTGTGTGTGTGTGTGTGTGTGTGTGTGCGTGTGTGCGTGTGCGTGTGTGCGTGTGTGCAGTCTTCATATATAAACACAGTTGGGGAGAGTTTACCCAGCATGTGTAACCACTGCCTTGAGAGATGCTGCATTACCCACCCACGAGAATAGCGAGCCAAACAACAGCACAGACCAACACTTAGCTGCTCTGCACGGTCGTCTAGACCGACGCGCTTCACAGAGACGGGCGTTAGTCATGCAAAGCGTACAAATTTCACTCCGGTGATGTTCGTCTTCATGCATGCTGCTCTAAAACCGAACAGGTGAAGAAACCACACACAATGGTTTAAAGATCTACATCCTCTGAGGAGAGGGGTCTGGCATTGCAGGGGCTATAAATAATCATGAGAGACTATTGGGCGTGGCGGCAGACAGCCTGATTTATGTCACGACCTTATGCAAGCCGAGTGTAAACACTGCTGAGGATATAGCTGCTGTGGTATACAGATGAAAGTTTTTGTTCAGCTAAAGGTTAAAAAAAAAATAAAATAAAATCTTTCACACAATGAGAATCATTAAAAATGAATTCCCAACATATTATAGCAGGTACAGAATGTGAGATGACTGTCCTCATCACAGAAGAGAAACATTAAGTTTAAGACTATACTATATAAATATGGCACATTTACAAAAGCAGATGAATTTTGTGAGAAATGCTTTAGTGGCTCCTTTTGTCAACTATCTGAGGGCTTCTGTGTGGAGTATGCATGTTCTCGCTATGTGTGTGTGTGTGTGTGTGTGTGTGTGAAGGTTTTTTTTTTTGGCTCTGAGACTACAAAGCAGGAATGAGGCATGAGTTCAAATTTCATCCATCCATCCATCTCCCACCGCTTATCCGGGGCCGGGTCGCGAGAGTAGCAGTCTCAGCAGAGATGCCCAAACTTCCCTGTCCACAGACACTTCCTCCAGCTCTTCCGGGAGGATCCCAAGGCGTTCCCAGGCCAGCCGAGAGCCGAGAGTCTCTCCAGCGTGTCCTGGGTCTTCCCCGGGGTCTCCTCCCGGTGGGACATGCCCGGAAAACCTCCCCAGGGAGGCATCCAGGAGGCATCCTAAACAGATGCCCGAGCCACCTCAGCTGGCTCCTCTCGATGTGGAGGAGTAGCGGCTCTACTCCGAGCTCCTCCCTCGTGACTGAGCTCTTCACCCTATCTCTAAGGGAGCGCCCAGCCACCCTACAAAGGAAACTCATTTCGGCCGCTTGTATCCGGGATCTTGTCCTTTCGGTCATGACCCAAAGCTCATGACCATAGGTGAGGGTGGGAACGTAGATTGATCGGTAAATCGAGAGCTTCGCCTTTCAGCTCCGCCTGTCAATCACACACTCCATCTTTCCCCCACTCGTGAACAAGACCCCAAGATACTTAAACTCCTCCACCTGGGCTAGGGTCTCTCCACCAACCTGGAGAGGGCAGGCCACCTTGTTCCGGTTGAGGACCATGGCCTCGGATTTGGAGATGCTGATCCTCATTCCTGTCGCTTCACACTCGGCTGCGAACTGCCCCAGTGCATGCTGTAGGTCCGGGTTCGATGAAGCCAACAGGACAACATCATCTGCAAAAAGCAGAGATGAAATCCTGTGGTCCCCGAACCGGACCCCCTCCGGCCCCTGGCTGCACCTAGAAATTCTGTCCATAAAAATGATGAACAGAACCGGTGACAAAGGTCAGCCCTGCCGGAGTCCCACATGCACCGCGAACAGGTCCGACTTACTGCCGGAAATGCGGACCAGACTCCTACTCCGGTCATACAGAGAACGGACGGCCCTTAACAAGGGGCCCTGGACTCCGTATTCCCGGAGCACCCCCCACAAGACACCACGAGGGACGCAGTCGAACGCCTTCTCCAAGTCCACAAAACGCATGTGGACTGGTTGGGCAAACTCCCACAAGCCCTTGAGCACCCTATGGAGGGTGTAGAGCTGGTCCACTGTTCCACGACCAGGACGAAAACCACATTGTTCCTCCTGAATCCAAGGTTCGACTATCGGTCGGATCCTCCTCTCCAGTACCCTGGGATAGACTTTCCTGGGGAGGCTGAGGAGTGTGATCCCCTATAGTTGGAGCACACCCTCCGGTCCCCCTTTTTAAACAGGGGGACCACCATCCCAGTCTGCCAATCCAGAGGCACCGTCCCCGACCGCCATGCGATGTTGCAGAGACGTGTCAACCAAGACCGTCCCTGCACATCCAGAGACTTGAGATACTCAGGGCGAATCTCGTCCACCCCCGGTGCCTTGCCACCGAGGAGCTTACCAACCACCTCGGTGACTTCGGCTTGGGTGATGGACGAGTCCACCTCTGAGTCCTCAGCCTCTGCTTCCTCCATGGAAGACGTGGCGACGGGATTGAGGAGGTCCTCGAAGTATTCCTTCCACCGTCCTATGATATCCCTAGTTGAGGTCAGCAACTCCCCACCTCCACTGTAAACAGTGTTGGCGGAGACCTGCTTTCCCCTCCTGAGGCGCCGGACGGCTTGCCAAAATTTCTTCGAGGCCGACCGATAGTCCTCCATGGCCTCCCCGAACTCCTCCCAGACCCGAGTTTTTGTCTCCACAACCACTCGGGCTGCAGTTCGCTTGGCCTGCCGGTACCCGTCAGCTGCTTCTGGAGTCCCATGAGCCAACAAGGCTCGATAGGACTCCTTCTTCAAATTCAAGTTCAAATTTCACCTGAGATAAAATACACTTTTGTAGAGAATACAATAAGTTGTAAAGTTAAAATGAAAACACTTTCTCACAGTCAGCAGTGGCTAAAGGGCTGCATTTGATCCCACAGGAGAGAAGATGAATGGACTGCAGGCAGTACAATGTGCCAAAAATGATACAGAGTGAACCACAGCTTCAACAACAACAACAACAACAACAACAACAACAACAACAACAACAACAACAAACTTTCATTCAACATTTCCCTAAATTTCCTACAGCAGAACTGATGTACTTGTCAAATATCTGCTTTTTTAGAGCAGCCCATCATGTGAAAAAATTCTTGTTTTAGTTAAACTCATTCTGGAAACATGACCAATTAAAACATGTCTTAACCAGAGGGAGATAGTGGGTTTGGTTCATTTGAAACTGAGAAGACTTCCTTCCTTTACAGAAGTATAAAACCTGCTGTCTCTGAATGTCACAGTCAGACAGGGACATAGAGTGTCTCTGGATGACTCTACGAGTCCTGAAGACAACCCAATGCCGCAATTTACGTGACGGCTTGCGTCACATTACGGACATAAGCCTCACAAAGTGGAGCTCATTGAAATTGACAGTTATTTAAATTTTAATTCCTTGCAGTGCAAGGCTCGGTCACTATGAGTGAAGTTTGTGTTGATTAGATAATAAATGAAGTCACACCCCCAAAGCACATATTTCTACCTTCAAATGAGGTCTTATCTTGAGGGAGAGAGAGAGAGAGAGAGAAAGAGAGAGAGAGAGAGAGTAGGATTTCACCTGAACCGTAAAGTTGAGCTAGATAAGTTTCAAGTATTGTCAGATTGTCATAGATTGTCTTTTCATGTTTAAGATTCACTGAAAACAATTGCAGCGGCACAGTACAGAAAAACATTCAAATAATTCCATAATGGTTACAAAATACAATGAATTGTTCTCATGTCTCTGAGGACATCGATTTCACAAGACATTACCAAAGACAGTCCTTGCACGTTAATTGGCGTCTCTCAGATCAATCTTTTCACTCTGATCCATATTGTAACTGTCAGCACTGAGATATGATCACAGAAGTTCCATCGTTATTTCGTGCTGGATGAAAGTCACAGAGGGAAGGAAACGTCGACAGGCAGACAGGCTTCCTCAGATTGTAAGTCAGCCGAGTAACAAGGCCGCAGCTGAATGAGTAGACAAATACACATCTGGTTATCCTATATTCTTCCAAATTGACAAAGTGTCAGGGGAGAACAACCATTCCATTTATTCTGGAGGCACTTTGAACTGCAGCGACAGACAAGAATAGAAAAAGACATAACAGGGTGAGGTGAGATTTAAAGTGAGTTAAGTAAGAACTCCTTGATCAAGACAAAAAAATAAATAAAAAAATCGATAAATAAGGATTAGCTGGGATGAAAGCAGATTGATGAGGTATATGAGGGGGAAGGAAATTCAAGGAAGTCCTATCAGTAATAATAGTTATAAGCGAGAGAGAGGCTTTCAGATACTTGAGACTCAAGACACCCAGTAGTTTTAGACAAAACACGAAAAAAGTTGTTTTGTACCGAGCTGGGAATTGGAGCATATTTTTCTCTATTGTTTGGCGTCCGTGAGAGCTGAGGATTATACGAAGGATTGTATTCCTGCTTCAGTGAGAGAATACCATCATTTAATACCACGTTTCTATGATTGGAACTTTAGTATACATGAAAAAACTTGTATATATAATTTGTCATTTGTAGCCATTTTAATGGTTTGAGCAGTACTGTAGGTTTCAGCCGTATCAGCTATTTAAAAGGACTCAGATATTTGAGCCACTTTATTATAATTTTTTGGTTTGTTTTATCATTTTATCATTTTTCAGCAAATAAGCAGTTTTTGATGCTAAAGCCATCTGCTGTTGTTTTGTTTTTATTATTAGCAATTTCAAAGGAACATTTTGTTTTGGATGTTTATTCTTTTAACCTTTTCTATTGGTTCTACTGATTTCAACCATTTTAGTTATTCTATCCATTTTAGCAGTTTTAATCATGTTACCTGTTACTTCCTTAGTTTTACCTATCTATGTAATTCTCTACCATGTTAGCTGTTACAGCAACTTTGCCTTTTCGTTTTTCCAGTAATATTTAGCAATGCTTTGTGAAAATGAGTCAAGTATAAATTAATCAGATGAAAAAAATCAATTACCGACCATTTTGTGAAAGCTTGAAGAGGCAGACGACTCGTATAAATCATATTTTATTGTGTTTATTTGTGGTTGGATAGCAGATGCAGATGCTGTGTCCACTTGTGGGTCCGTTGTGTGTTTTATTCGTGGTATACTTGGAAGTCGGTCTCTCTGTGCTCATTTGGTCACTAAGGTGACTTCTTACTGCTCTGATGTCTCATTAGCTGTAAGAGAAGGATAATTAAACCTCTTAGAGCAAGACCACTGCCTTCCCTACCCCAGAGGCCTCGAGTGCATTTAAGAGTGCTGCAAACAAAGTATTCAGAAACTGTGCTGCTACAAAAACATTATGTCCACTGGAACCCAAAAGAAAGTACACTTGTGTAAAACTACTTTGTCTGCACCATTAGGTGCACCAGTCCTCCACCGAAATCCTCCTGCAAGGTTTCTTTCTATCAAGGACAGTGAGCTCACAGAGCTCTCCTGCAGTGACTGATGATAACAGCGTCAAAGGTTGCACATTCTTATTAACATAAATCTGTCTTTCCTTCCACGTTCTCTTTCAATAACACGCTTAATCACCTCCTGAAGCCTAATTCTTTTACGTATTGGTATAACCCTTAAAGCTTCATTATCTTGACACCCAAACACTAAACGTTTATATTGACACTTCTTAGAAAGTCCCACTGTGACCCCGGCTCAGACTTATTTACACCGTATGCATTCACTTCCAGCACTGACCTCGGGTTAATGCATTTTAGTATCGCAAGTCTGAGAAATCAAATTAGAATAAATCACTTGAGAGTTCTCATATTTCGCACGTCGACCTCGAGATCCTCCGTTCTGAAAGAATCCCGGCTTTTAAACCCAATCCTGAGTTTGTTTTTTTTCACATAAATAAAGCTTGTACAGTGCAGTAATGGAGGAAGTGGCGAGGCCACGTATGTGAGGCCAAACGAAGTCACAGCTTCCCATTATTGAGAAAATTCTGCACTCAAAGTTGTCTACAGTGAAGGTGTCGGTGGTTATTTCATGAGTCGCTCAGCACAGTATCTCCTGAGGTTCTGGGTGACGTTGATAAGAATGGTCAGGAACAGAAGTACATGCGTCATCATGTCTTTCACTTCTTCACACAATAGAGTCTACTGTAGTTAAAGGGAGGTAAAAAAAAATTGGTTTTCTTTTGTAACCACAATCCTCCAGCCATCTTAAGACCCTCGAAACAGGAATGTTTAAGGTTTCAAAATGTACTTTATAGGATTTTATGATGCACAATGTGACGTTCCAAGTAGAATAAGCACCAAGTCCGTCAGTTTTACAAATAAAGCAAGCAGTGGCTTTATGAACTATCAGTTATGTTCTAGGCAAGGCCTTGGATTGATGACAAATGATGTGTTGTATCCTAAATCTACCAACATTTTTTGACAATATTGTAAAAAATAGACACAAATCTACCAGAGGTGTGTAATCCAGGTCCTGCAA